>NC_043969.1:45235777-45327239 GCF_902148855.1 Sphaeramia orbicularis | reverse complement strand
GTGTGTACAGCATTTTAAATGAGGTGGAAGCATTTTTATGCACATTTGAAAACATTTTCCAAAATTCCATATTTTGGAAGCACATACTACAGCCTTACCACCTGACCACCGGGGGGGCGCTGATGAGTGTTCAAATAAATTTCAAAATACCATGAAACGCATGTGTACAGCTCTTTTAAATGCCGTGGAGGCATTTTTATGCACATTTGAAATATTTTCCAAAATTCCATATTTTCGAAGCAAACACTTTAGCCTTACCACCTGATGACCGGGGGGCGCTTTTGAGTGTTGAAATAAATGTTCAAAATACCATGAGACACATGGGTACAGCTTTTTTAAACAACCGGGAAGAATTTTTATGCACATTTGAAATTTTTCCAAAATTCCATATTTTCGAAGCACATACTATAGCCTTACCACTTGACCACCGTGGGGGCGCTGATGAGTGTTGAAATAAATGTTCAAAATACCATGCAACACGTGTGTACAGCCTTTTAAAATAACCTGCAAAAGCATTTTTATGCATATTTGAAATATTTTCCAAAGTTCCACATTTTAGAAGCATTTACTATAGCCTTACCACCTGACCACCGTGGGGCGCTTTTGAGTGTTGAAATAAATGTTCAAAATACCATGAAACACGTTGTGTACAGCCTTTTAAATAACCTGGAAGCATTTGTATGCATATTGAATTTTTTTTCAAAATTCCATATTTTTCAAGCACATACTATAGCCTTACCACGTGACCACCAGGGTGCGCTGATGAGTGTTTAAATAAATGTTCAAAGTACCATGAAGTGCGTGTGTACAGCATTTTTAAATAAGGTGGAAGCATTTTTATGCACATTTGAAACATTTTCCAAAATTCCATATTTTCAAAGCACATACTATAGCCTTACCACCTGACCACCGTGGGGCACTGATGAGTGTTGAAATAAATGTTCAAAACACCCTGGGACAGCTGTGTACAGCCTTTTAAAATAACCTGCTAAGCATTTTTATGCATATTTGAAATTTTTTCCAAAATTCCATATTTTCGAAGCACATACTATAGCCTTACCACCTGACCACCGGGGGGCGCTGATGAGTGTTGAAATAAGTTTCAAAATACCATGAAACGCATGTGTACAGCACTTTTAAATAACCTGGAAGCATTTTATGCATATTTGAATTTTTTTCAAAAATTCCATATTTTTGAAGCACATACTATAGCCTTACCACTTACCACCAGGGGGCGCTGATGAGGTGTTGAAATAAATGTTCAGAGTACCATGAAGTGCGTTGTACAGCATTTTAAATAACCTGGAAGCATTTCATGCACATTGAAACATTTTTCAAAAATTCCATATTTGGAAGCACATACTATAGCCTTACCACTTGACCATCGGGGGCGCTGTTGAGTGTTCAAATAAATGTTCAAAAATACTATGAACACGTGTGTACAGCCTTTTCAATAACCTTGAAGAATTTTTATGCATATTTGAGGACGGTTTCCAAAATTCCACATTTTCGAACCAACCATTTTATAGCCTACCACTTGGCCACTGGGGGGCACTGATGAGTGTTGAAATAAAGTTCAAAACACCTGTTACAGCTATCTACAGCCTTTTAAATACCTGGAACACGTTTTATACATATTTGAAATTTTTTCCAAAATTCCATATTGTCGAAGCATAGCCTTACCACTGACCAATGGGAGGCCAGTGATGACTGAATGTACTTTCCAAACACAATGAGACACCTATGTTGATCCATTTTTAATACCTGAATTATTTTGTAAGCATATTTCAAAAATTTTCAGAAATTCCAATTTCGGAAGCAGATTTTGTAGCCTTACCACTTTACCACTGTTATGCTTTAATAAAGAAACATAAAAATAAATATACATGTCCATTACAATCTTCCCAATCCCACAAAGGTAATAGTAAATTAAGACTTTTTTTTACAGTCACAGTTTTAATATGAAATAAACTTCATAACACTAAATTTCAACCTTGGTTTTATAATATGTAGATATCTGCATCTGCATGTCATGATAGTTATTTTTCTGGAGATACAAAGGTGTAATAATAACAACAGTGATGACTGTCCCTGTGTGCAGTACAGAGCAGTTTCAGTTTGTGTTTTATGCTACCATCTTGTGGTCTTTCTAAGGTCCTGAAGTGACTTAGATAATGTTCCTCCAATAACAGGGACCTACAGAATGACATAAAACTCCCTTGAATCATGTACATTTTTAAGTCACTTGGTTTTTCCAGGTAAAAAATACGGAATAAGACACATTCTAGTGTTCCTCTGTACAAATTAGGGACTGAAGTTAGATATGATAAAAAAGAAGCATTGAGAGAAAAGAGTCTGAAGATGACAAGGAAAAAAGGCCAAGATTCTACTTTATTTTCTGAGGAATTATTTCCCTTCAAACTCTTTCAATTTATAATTGTGATTTTTAATCTTTCGTCCTCCCAGTACTCCACATTACCACTACCATTAAGCAGTTTTCTTGGCAATAAGTTTGACACAAAAAGAATCTTCTGAGGCAGTAACTCTGTTCACAAAAGAACTTTACTTTAAAAAAAAAAAAAAAAAAAAAAAAAAGCAAAAAACAAAGTTACAAGATTCAGTCTTGGCTCAACTAGGTGTATCAGTCAAAAAACTGTCTTCGTCCTTATGCTGCTTAACCTGGTCTAAGAGCTAAGTGGCTGTGATGTCATCAGCAGCGTGATTAAAGGAGCAGTTCAACATTTTTAAAGGAACACTAGTAAACCATTGTAAGCGATATCAATATGGCTCTTACATTCTGAATCAGCTTTTTAAAAAATGGTGTGTTGTACATTGATGACGCAATGACGGAGAGACAGCTCTGACCAATCAATGGTCTGCGGTGTTTACATGTCGTATTTTAGTATCTCTTCACCCATTTCGGAACCTTGGCCAAGCAAGTACTAAAAAATAGTACCAGGTACCAGATTCCAGGTTCTTTTTACAAATGGAAATGCAAAAATACTGAGTCGAGTCGAGTCGGTACCACAAAGTGAAAATGTAGCATAAGTCTGTGGGAGCCAAGGCTTTGTGGAGCAGCATCCAGTGGCCGTCAGTGGAATTACAACTTTAACCCTGTAAAGCCTGAACCATTAAATCATTGACAGAAAATCCCAGCTCTTTGAAACTGGAGCCTTTACTGGTCCTTCTGAACAACTCCAAGAAATTTTTTTTTTTTTTTTTCAAATATCAGTTTCCATGTATGAGTTTCAATATTGTATCATATTTGATACATCAGGTCTCAGTGCTCAAATATTATTATTTTTGAACAAACTAAAACATAATATAGCACAAACATGTCTTAGAAATTGGTAATTCCATTTCAGAATTGGCAAAGTTCTGCCTCCTTCCTCATTAATGACAGTCTTGTAGTGTCACTGGAAAGGCCTCTGGTGAATGAATTCCTCCCCCTGGTGGATTATCTGGGTATTGCATGTATCTCATTGTATACTTCAGGTTTTCAAGAAAAAAATATCACACTGATCATATAGAGGGCTTCAAAACTGAACTCAAATTTAGTAAAATATTAAAAACTACAGACTTAGCAATGTTTCCACTATGTGATACATTTGATATTATAGGCTTAAAATTATTATCCTTTACTAAAATGTCAGAGTGAATAGAAGGTGAAGAGTCAGAGCTCCTGTTTATTGAACAAAATAGACCTTTTTTTTTTGTCAGACAGCAACTTTAATGTAGTTCTGGTGAACGGTTCGACTGATAAAACTGTAAAATGTCTTTGTTACACACTTCTTAATAACGATGTTTATGCTAACATTAGCTCACCTCTGACCCCCACACTTCGAGAGCTCCACCCCTTTTGTCCAAATATGGTCACTTCTGGTATTGAAAATCTAACATGACAATGGATCAAACCAGTGGGTGACGTCAGGATTCCTCCATCCAATACTTACACACAGTCTGTGGTTTTACTATCATACGATGTAACAGTTCAGAAGAGAAATAAAGTGTAAGCAGCTTCAGGTTTTGGTTAAAAACCACAATCAGTAGGTCATGTCAAAGGTTATTATATCCTAGAAAAAAATTATCACACTGATCATATAAAGAGCTTCAAAAGTCATGTATCAAATATGATATGTTTGGTGTTATAGGGTTGAGATACTAAAATGTTTACTTCACTCAGAGCTGAAGCCCTTGAAATAAAAAATGACAAGGACAGTTTTACTGCATATTAACACAAGGATAAAGTGGGGTTAGGGTTTAGGGTTAGGGGGTTAGGGTTAGGTTAGGGTTGGGTTAGGCTTAGGGTTAGGGTTAGAGGGTTAGGGTTAGGGTTGGGGGTTAGGGTTGAGTTAGGGTTGGGTTAGAGTTGGGGGTTAGGGTTAGAGGGTTAGGGTTAGGGTTGGGGGTTAGGGTTGAGTTAGGGTTGGGTTAGAGTTGGGGGTTAGGGTTAGAGGGTTAGGGTTAGGGTTGGGGGTTAGGGTTGAGTTAGGGTTGGGTTAGAGTTGGGGGTTAGGGTTAGAGGGTTAGGGTTAGGGTTGGGGGTTAGGGTTGAGTTAGGGTTGGGTTAGAGTTGGGGGTTAGGGTAGAGGGTTAGGGTTAGGGTTGGGGGTTAGGGTTGAGTTAGGGTTGGGTTAGAGTTGGGGGTTAGGGTTAGAGGGTTAGGGTTAGGGTTGGGGGTTAGGGTTGAGTTAGGGTTGGGTTAGAGTTGGGGGTTAGGGTTAGAGGGTTAGGGTTGGATTAGGGTTAAGGGTTGGGGTTAGAGTTAGGGTTGGGGGTTAGGGTTAGGCTTGAGGGTTGGGGGTTAGGGTTGAGGGTTAGGGGTTGGGGTTAGGGGGTAAGGGTTAGGGGGTTAGGGTTTAGGGTTAGGGTTAGAGGGTTAGGGGTTAAGGTTAGGGTTGGGGGTTAGGGTTAGGGGGTAAGGGTTAGGGGTTGGGGTTAGGGTTAGAGGGTTAGGGTTGGGGGTAAGGGTTAGGATTAGGGTTAGGGGTTAAAGTTAGGGTTAGGGTTTAGGATTAGGGTTGGGGTTAAGGTTAGGGTCTGCTTAAAAATGAGGTTTACACTCCATGCCTTGTACTTGTACTTGTACTTGTACTTGTACTGTGGTATTTTCAGTGTCTGTTCGTGTCTGATGTATTTTGTGAACGCGGCTCAGTTCAAAACCATGTTTAATTTGAGCTGAAATCTGAAAAAGAATCGACATAATCCAACAGATAACCCTAACCCTCCGATCTGGGCAGAAAATGGCTGGAAATGAACTAAAAGTCAGTAAAATAAAATGTGCAGCACCATTTAAAAAACAGTTTATTGCATCAATGTTTCATCCTTTGACGTTTGTACAGGTTGAATTATTTACAGATACATAATTATTAAGCCTCTAATAAATAGTACCACTGAATGTCTTTATTTCTAGTCTACATGTTTAAATGTTGCACATGCAAAGTATGTGTAGTATGTGCTTGTCTAATAGATACGCTGTCGTACTGGATATATACAAAGGTAAAGAACCGAAAACACCCGGATCTGGATCCAACACCGATGCTACGAAGATACTGAGCATTGACCCCAAAGTCCACGTCCAAACAGATGGAGATGTTCTGGACGGAGGAGGACGAGGACCACGACCATACGGAGGGAAATCAGAGAACCAAGTCGGTAGAGTTGAAGAAAAAAGACAAGGTTATGTGTGAATAAAGTCACAGAATTTAAAGAAAAAAGTCAGAATTATATAAGAATAAAGTTATAGTACTTTAAAATAAGTCACGAAAGTCATATTATTTGAAGAAAAAAGTCAGTTTTAGGTCAATAAACTCAGAATATTTAAGGAAAAGTCAAAAGTATACGAGAATAAAGTTATGGTAATTTTTAAAAAGTCACAAAAGTCATGTTATTTGAAGAAAAAAGTCAGTTTTTGGTAAAACAAAACAAAACAACAGAACAGAACAGAACAGAACAGAACAGAACAAAACAAAACAAAACAAAACTCAGAATATTTAAGGAAAAAAGTTAAAAGTATACGAGAATAAAGTTATAGTAATTTTAAAAAGTCACATAAGTCATGTTATTTGAAGAAAAAAGTCAGTTTTTGGTCAAAAAACTCAGAATATGTAAAGAAAAAAGTAAGAATTATACAAGAATAAAGTCATTATATCTAAATGTTATGATAAAGTCATGATATTTTGAGGTAAAAATCCATAATATTACACGACTAAAGCTGTAATATAATGAGAAAAAAAATCACAATAAACTCCTAATATTTTCTGAAAACATTAAATTATTTGGACAATGAATCTGTATTATTTTGAGGACAAAAATCATAAAATCAGGAGAATAATATAATGTTACAGGAAAAAATATAATAAATAAATAAATAAATAATATTACAACAATGTTGTAAAACTTGGGGGTAAAAACAAAAATATTAGGAAACTAAATTATTTTTGATGAAATAGTCCAGAGTCAACATAATCATAATGAAGTAATAGTCATAGTACTGAAAAAAAAAGCAATAAAATGAAGTTGTAATATTCTGAGAAAAAAATATTAATATATTGATTTTTAAAAACACCATATGAAAATAAAGTTGTAACAGTTTGAGAACAAAGTCACAATAAAGTTGTAACAATGTGAGGAAAATTTGTTATATATTGATTTAAAAAAGTCTTAACATTATGAAAATAAATTTGTAACATTTGGAAATAAAAAAACACATTAAAGTCCTAATATTTAAAAACAAAATATTAAATTACTATGAGAATAAATCTGTAATATTTTGAAGAAAAAAACCCCATAAATTTATTCCAATAAAGTGAAAAAATAGTCCTAATATTTTGATAATAATGTCATAATATTAAAAATTTTTTAGAAGTTTCCACAAAGAATTCACAATAAAATGTTCATATTTTGAACAAAAAAACTAAATATTTATGATATTGAAATTGTATTTTGTTAAAAGATAATACAATTGTAACATTGTGTTAAAAAAACTAATATTTTAATAAAGACTCATCATATTTTGAGGAAAACAATATTAGAGCTAAAAATAATTTTCTAATATTTTGAGTAAAGACTAAAGTAAAGTACAAAAGTAAAGTAATATTAGGAAAATATATTTAATAATATTATAAGAAAGAAGTTTTTGTGGAAAAATTAAGAATAAAGTCAGAAAAGTAGAAGAGCTGTAATATTTGGTAAAAAAGTTCAACTACTGAGGTTTGAGTCGTTATGTGGTGGATTCATGAGGTCCAGGTCGTGGTCTAGGTTGTGGTTCTGGGTCGTGGTCCAGGTTGTGATTCTGGGTTGTGGTTCGGGTCGTGGTCCAGGTTGTGGTGCTGGGTCATGGTTCTAGGTTGTGGTTCTGGGTCGTGGTTCTGGGTCATGGTCCGGGTTGTGATTCTAGGTCGTGGTTCTGGGTCATGGTCCAGGTTGTGGTTTGGGTCGTAGTTCTGGGTCGTGGTCCGGGTTGTGGTTCTGGGTCGTGGTTCTGGGTCATGGTCCGGGTTGTGATTCTAGGTCGTGGTTCTGGGTCATGGTCCAGGTTGTGGTTTGGGTCGTAGTTCTGGGTCGTGGTCCGGGTTGTGATTCTGGGTTGTGGTTCTGGGTCGTGGTCCAGGTTGTGGTTCGGGTCATGGTTCTAGGTTGTGGTTCTGGGTTGTGGTTCTGGGTTGTGGTCTGGGTCGTGGTTCTAGGTTGTGGTTCGGGTCATGGCTCCGGATCGTGGTTCTGGGTTGTGTTTCTGGGTCATGGTCCAGGTTGTGGCTCGGGTCATGGTTCTAGGTTGTGGTTCTGGGTCGTGGTTCTGGGTCATGGTTGTGGGTCGTGGTCCGGGTCGTGGTCCGGGTCATGGTTAGGGTCATGGTCTGGGTCCTGGTCTGGTGTGTGGTTCTAGGTCATGGTTGTGGGTCGTTGTCCGGGTCCCCCTCCGGTTCTCCATGTTTCTGGGTCATGGATGTGGGTCGTGGTTCTGGGTCGTGGTCCAGGTCATGGTTGGGGGTCGTGGTTCTGGGTCGTGGTCCAGGTCATGGTTGGGGGTGGTGGTTGTGGGTCATGGCTCTGGGTCGTGGTTCTAGGTTGTGGTTCTGGGTCGTGGTCCGGGTCCCCCTCCGGTTCTCCACGGTTCCTCTCATGTGGAACCCTCGGTGACAGCAGTGACAGCTGAGTGGATGGAAAACCATCTGTAGAAAATCCTCAGGTGACGTTTAGAAAACACAGGTTTCATGTGGAAATGACAGATGTGAAAGTGTCCCAGGTTCACGGGTTTGTCCCACAGCAGGAGACGTCCACATCCAGGACAGACTCCACACAGACCTTCATCATGTGACCCTTAGAGACCCGGGTCTGGTTTACATGTGGACTACAAGATGCAGTGTAGGACCTCAGGGTGATGGACACCAGCGTCCTCTAGATGGCACTGCAGGACAGACAGACAGGACAGGAGGTCTGCATGGACACAGGACGGGGACCAGGGAGGACCAGGAAGGACCAGGGAGGACCAGGGAGGACCAGGGAGGACCAGGAAGGGCCAGGGACCAGGGAGGACCAAGGAGGACCGGGGACCAGGGAGGACCACAAAGGACCAGGGAGGACCAAGTCTGACCAGGATGGACCACAAAGGACCAGGAAGGACCAGGTCTGATCAGGATGGACCACAAAGGACCAGGTTTAACTCAGTTATGGACCAGGTCTACTCATGCTGGACCGGGTCTGGCTAAACTGGGTCTGACCAGGTTGAACCAGGTCTTCCTTAACCAGGTCTGACCAGGTCTCTGAGGGACTGAACAGCCTTTTTAACCTTTGACCCCTTTCCCAAACTGAGCCAAGGGTCTACATTTAGTCCAGTTCACTGATCCGCTGCAGGATTCAGGTTTATTTGTTTATTTTATCGATTATTTTGTTCATGTTATTGACAAATTTATTATTTTTGTTCCTTATTTCATTTATTTCGGCGTCTGAGACAAAATGTTCTTGTTACTGTGCGTTCATTTGTTGGATCTAAATGTAGGTCCTCATGTCCCACATGGTGGACCCCGTTGGTCTCCTTTGGACCTGGTCTCCATAAACACTAGAACATCAACAGAACATCACAGGTCCAGCAGAGACACAGTGGGTCCAAACATCATGTCCATCTGATGGCGTTTCCACTGGGGAGTCCGTGGTGCGTTCAGGTGCAGCTCTGTGTTCTATGGCTTTAACAAGAGGCCGGAGGAGGCGTGAGGTCCGGTCCGTCTGTCCATCTGTCCATCTGAGCCTCCTCCGTTGACCTCTGACCCCGGAGGAACAGAGTGAACCCACACCAACACTGGAAACACTGTAGACCACCGACGACGACACCAGAGACAGAACAGAGACGCAGGGTGACCAGGGTTTACCTGCTTTGGCCCACTTTAACCCACTTTGACCCGCTTTGGCCCACTTTAGCCCGCTTTGGCCCCCTGCACGAAAGACCATGATCCACATCTGCACCAAGACCATGATCCACATTTAGATCTGTCCACATCTAGACCATGTTTTGTGGAAAACCTCTGATTACATAAGTGAATTTTCAGGGTATTTTGGAGCAAAAACAAATCAAATCACATTATTTCATCAGTTTTAATTAATTTGTTGCTGAAATACAATTTATTAATGATCTTGTTTATTTATGTGCTTGTTTTCTGCTTATTTTCATGATTATTTTGTTAATTTCTGCTAATTTTTAATCATTTTGTTCATTTTTAACTTTGTTTACTTTGCCACTTATTTTTATCATTTCGTTGATTTTTTTTTAAAATTTTATTTGTACTGATTATTTTATGCATTTTTGTTCAATATGTTGCATATTTTGGTGGTTATTTTTGCCCCTTTGTTTGTTTTTGTTCATATTGTTAATAAAAATGCTTTTTTCTGTTAATTTCCTTTGATGTTTGTTCATTGTTTTGATTTCTTTAATTTATTTTGATTACTTTGTCCATTTGTGTATTTTAATTGATTATTATCATGTTAATTTTAGTCATAATTTTGTTAATTTTCTTCATTTTTTGTTGATTTCATTCATTATATTGTGTTTAGTTGATCATTTTGCTACGTGTTATGGTTTTTTTTATTCATTTTTATTCATATTTGATTTCTTTTTTTGGGTTCGTTGGTTACTTTCTTCAATTTTATTGATAATTTAGTCCATTTTTGTTCATATTGTTAATAAAAATGCTTTTTTCTGTTAATTTCCTTTGATGTTTGTTCATTGTTTTGATTTCTTTAATTTGTTTTGATTACTTTGTCCATTTGTGTATTTTAATTGATTATTATCATGTTAATTTTAGTCATAATTTTGTTAATTTTCTTCATTTTTTGTTGATTTCATTCATTATATTGTGTTCAGTTGATCATTTTGCTACGTGTTATGGTTTTTTTAATTCATATTTGATTTCTTTTTTTGAGTTTGTTGGTTACTTTCTTCAATTTTATTGATAATTTAGTCCATTTTTGTTCATACTGTTAATAAAAATGCTTTCTTCTGTTAATTTCCTTTGATTTTTGTCCATTGTGTTGATTTCTTTGATTGATTACTTTGTTCATTTGTGTATTTTCATTGACTACATGTTAATTTTAGTGATAATTTTGTTAATTTTGCTAATTTTTTGTTGATTTCATTCATTCTGTTGTGTTTAGTTGATCAATTTGCTCCATGTTTTATGTTTTTTATTCATATTTATTCAGATTTGATTTTTTTTAATTGACTTCGTTGATAACTTTATTCAATTTTATTGATAATTTAGTCCATTTTTTCATTTTTCGGTGCAATTTGTGCAGTTATGTTCATTTTATCTTTTTTTTTTTTTTCATTTTGGTGCTTATGTTGCTTATTTCTGTTAATTTAAATCATTATTTTATCCATTTTTGTTCACGATGTTAAATATTTCTTTTTTGGATTATTTTCTTCACTTTTGTTGATTTTACTGATATTTTTTTGTTTGTAATGTTGATTATTTTGTTTTTTGTTTGTTAATGTTGACTGTTCCACTCATTCTTTTGCTCACTTATTTGATTCTGTGATTATTATAACACTAAAGGCATTCATCTGTTTTCTTGACTTTACTTATTCCTATTCATTATGATGTTGTGTTTTGATGTAAATGCAGTTCTGGGTCAGCGTTGGTTTCACGTCCATCATTTGTCTGTTTTTTTGTTGTTGTTGTTGTTGTTTTTTGACCTGGTCACCCTGTGGAGAAGACGTATGTATTTTCAGACAACACTGACGTGAACGCATGCACTTGATAATGTCTGGATTTACACATGGACACGAGGCTTGGGTGCAGGAGTTCAGAGCCTCCGTCAGTCTGTGAAATATTCGAGTTCACCTCCTTTTTCTTTCTGAAGTTTGTCTTGATTTACTTTCCTCTGAGACACATCACGTTCTGTAAATCAAACGTTAAGTCCTGCATCCCTGAACAGTGGTGGAAAGGAAAAGTACAAGTACACAGGTGTCAAACATACGGCCTACGGACCAAAACCGGACCGCCAAAGGGTCCGATCTGGCCTGTGGGATGAATCTGTGAAATTAAAAATGACACTGAAGATATTATTTGAGGTTCCACATTCAGACTAATAAGATCTAACGTGGGTTGAACAAGTAAAATAATAACAGAATAACCCATAAATAATGACAACACCACATTTTTGGATTTGTTTTAGAGTAAAAAAAAAAAAAAAAAAATTACACAAAAATGTTTACATTTACCAACTATCCATTCACAAAACATATGACTAACCTAAAAAATATGAACTTTCATTGATTTGTTGATTATTTTGTCCATTTTTACCACCAACAGGAGGTATTGTGATCCCTTTGCTTTGTGTGCGTTTGTTTGTTTGTTTGTTTGTTAGCAAGATAACTCAAAAAGTTATGGACGGATTTTCATGAAATTTTCAGGAAATGTTGATACTGGCACAAAGAAGAAATGATTAAATTCTGGTGTTGGTGGTGGTGGTGGTGAGGGGGGGCTGATCTATCTTGGTGGAGGTCCGCGCTCTCCGAGTGCTTTTCTTGTTTATTTAGTGATCACTGTTCCCATTTACTAACATCGCTTTTTATTCTCTCCATCCATCTTGAAGTTCCAAATTTGTCAACTTTCCTTCCACATACACGTACATTTAAAACTTTATTTTCCTTTTAATATTAAGACGGCTTTCTGTAAGGCTCCCATCTTTAAAACTAAATTTTAAACTCACACAGTTGTAAATATTTGGAGATTAAAACATTTGTGGTGGAAAAATTTACTTTTTATATTTTATATTCTTTTAATATGTTATACTGTTAAGCGCATGCTGAGTCATTGTTATGTGTGATGTTTACCACTCTGTAGCAACCCCGACTTCGGGACGAAGTTCTTACCTTGAGTCAAAACCCAAACACCTAAATGTCTGAATGTGTAGATAGAGGATGGCACCTGTACTTCAGATAGGATCCAAGCAAGGTTAGAGTGAAGAGGTCCTCATGACCTCTTCACGGAGCAGAGAAGGAGTAGTATGGGGTGGTACGATGTACGTAAGGAATGACATCATAGTTTGAGGGGGTTGGATTTGGTTCTATATAATCTTTAGTTTTCTCTTGTTTAATCTGACTTCATTTACAGAGCTTTTTCTGTGATTGATTTCTCAATAAATGCATTTATTATTTTAACTCTAACTTTCTCCCTTTTTCTTTGTGTGGGTTATCAGTTGAACGGTAAATTTCCACGGCGCATTTTATCCTCCTCTTAAAAAAAAAAAAAATTGTTTTCTCTAAACATCTCACATTGCTTAATCCTCATTGTGCTCCCGATAATGTGTTATAATTGAAAACCACATCTCCAAATGTGTTGATTTTTAAAGATTTTTATCAAACACAAGTTTATTTCTAAATCTTCCTCCATCTTAATCTGAAATAAATCTTTAAAAACTGATGCGGTTCGCAATGATTTGTACTTTTACTGCAGTCAGAGTGTGAACTCAGTATTTTCAGTGTATTTGTACTTTGTTTCTTCCACCACCGTCACTGACCTGTAGTTGATGAGTTTTGTTTCTTGGCTGCAGATGTAAAAAAAAAAAAAGAATAAATAAATAATAATCATAATAACGATATTAAATTGGTCATCATCCAACTACAGGTTCCTGATGCAAAACCCTGTTATTTCATTCATATGCAAACAAATAAAGCAGCTAAAACTAATTAAAAATCCATTAAAACCAACAAGGTTTAAGTTCAACCTGTGGAACTCATCTGGATTCAGTTCTAATCTGAAAAAAAAAAAAAAAAAGACAAAAATCCACCCTGAAAAACTTTCACTCTTAAATCCCTCTTCAGTCAAAAACATGTTCAGTGTAATCTGTGATATTCTATCACATTAATCTGAATAAAAATGTGGATTTTATCTTCAGCGAGGCTGGAGGAAGAACATGTCATTTTATGAATTAGAATAATGAAGTTTTTATAGGAAAAAAAAAAGTCAAATTGAAGTCAAATTATTATTCAGGGCAGATTATTTCCATTCATTATATTTTTAGAACATGATTGAATTAAACCAACAACGGGTCAAAATAATATTGAATTCTCACAGTTTTTCGTTTAATCTAATAATGTCTTGTTTGTTGCATCTTTAACATCGTTATCACTGTGTTGAGTCATTTGCACCATTTTTGTCTGAATGTGGTTTTTTTGTTCATATTTGTCTTATTTTCTTGGCACTAAAACTAGGCCTAAGTTTTCTCATAATCACACGATCATGTCGGTGTGATTTCCTGAAAAATGTCTCATTCTTTTTCTTTTGTGAATGCACTGCAGCTCCACAACCATGACACCCTGCATTTAGAATAAAAGACATAATTCAAGGTTTCTCCTATTTTGGGCGTCCCACCTACACATGAACCTACAGGTGAAAAAGCAGACAGACTTCAATGTTCAATTACACGTCTTCAACTTCTGCAGAGCCATGAACACCAGAAGGAGGATTCCAATGGAGTGGAAGCATTTGAGGGTGGATTTTTTTAACCCTTTAACCCATAAAGACCCAGTGTTACTTTTAAGGCAGTTCCCAAATGCATTTTTCTCTCTTAACCCTTTATCGACCAAGTGACTATTTTCATCTGTAAGGTCCAATGTGGTCTCCAGGGTCTGTAAGGTCCACCTCTGCATGAACAGTGAGTGGACCTGCTATGTTCGGTACCATGAAGTAAAGGTACTAATGTAAGGAATGATGTTCAAAGGGATCATGTGGATGTTGTAATGTTCTAAAAGGGATGTTCTAATGTTCTGAAATACATGTTCCTTTCACCCTATGTGTATTTTTCTTGTCATTTTTTATAAATACTAATTGGATTTTTAATTATTTATTTATTTTTTGCCCCTTACAGGCAAGGAACCAAATTTGGTAACTTCACTAACCTTGATTTCCTACATAATAAAACATTTTGAAAAATTTCACAAAAGTAATAGTCTTGTTATGTCCTCCAATAACACACTAAGGTTGGAATTTTTCAGTCATTATATTATTATCCTCTGTATTTTTGCATTTTTCAGTGTAAAACATGATTTTCCCGATAATTAATTGACTGATCATGTAGATATCCATGAAAACTCAGAGAAAATTCAAAGGTTATTGTATCAAATCAGAAAAAAGTGTCAGAAAAAATGGCTTTTTCAAATCATGTATTTTCCTATATTTAATTTACTGATCATGTGGATGTTCATTAAAGGTGCAGGAGACTTTTGTGACCAATTTTTCATCAAATCTGTCAAACCTCAGTCATATCTTCAGTATCATGAATCTGTAAGTCTTTCTGTGATTACTCACCTGAATCTCTTGCATTAGGGTGAACAATTTCGAAGTGCCATCCACCATAAACAAACCGTGTGTTTACATTCAGAGCCAGTAGGTAACTCAGACATCTTTTTGTCACGACGTGCATTGTGGGAAATGCCGGTTCGTGCTGCTGCTAAAGACACGAGCTCCCTTCCCTCTATGCATATTCCTCCAGCCATTTCTGTGTTTCAGCCGTTTCAGCATCGTGTTTCATCCATGTAATATCATGTGCTTGCACTGCCGCTGCCGTGAGCCTTCGCTTCCCACAATGCATGTCGCGACAAAATTCCGAAGATGCCCGAGTTACCTCCTGATTCTGTTTGTAAACACACGGTTTGTTTATGGTGGATGGCACATTGAAATTGTTCACCGTAATGTAAGAGATTCAGGTGAGTAATCACAGAAAGACTTACAGATTCATGATACTGAAGATATGACTGAGGTTTGACAGATTTGATGAAAAACTGGTCACGAAAGTCTCCAGCACCTTTAAAGCTCAGATTAAAGTTGAAGGTTATTACATCAGAAACAGAAAAAGTGATTTTCTCAGCAAATCTCTTATTAATTGAACATAAACTCAGTGTGTTCATCCACTGTCACTGATCCAATTCAGTGGGTTTTACTGGTGAATCAATGTTGTAGAAGATGATGGTGTTTCCACGGTAACTACAGAGCCTCTGAATGTCCAAATGGGTCATATCTGATGACCATGAAAAGATGGCAAACTGTATTTTACACCAATTATTTACACGTATTGATAGGATTAACCCTCCGGTATCCGGGTGCGCCTTTTAGGCACACTTTGCACTTCATTTTAAAAAACTTCATATTATTTTTCACAATTTAAATTAGGTTAGAATTCAAAAGTTGTTCATTTGTGCATGATCTTTAAAATTCTGGCCACCAACTAAAATTTGCACATTGTAAACAAAAGAAAATTACCAGACTACCATCTGTCTCCCAAGTGTGCCTAAAACGCACTATTTCTTCCATTTGATATGTATGATTAGGGCTGACCTGGATTTACACAAATAAAATCAAATTAGAGCAGAAAAATAAATCAATATATAATATTTAATAGTTTGATTTATAGGTGTGCATTTTACGCACACTTGGTGACAGATGCTAGTATTTTTGAACATTTGACCTAGCGCCAAAAATAATAATGCAAATTAACCTGTGTTGGAGTTAATCACTGACATATGCCAGGATGAAAAAATCAAATATGTGATCCACTTTTTATGTCGTATATTGAAAAAAAATAATTTTTGTGTTTTTTGCATCCAAGAAAATGGTTTGTTTACATTACAAACATGGCATTTAAAGGGTTAAAAAATGTATGGCAAACTGTATTTTACACCAGTTATTTACATGTATTGATAGGAGTGATGGATCAACAGGTGTTAAATCTTTTAGATCAGCAGATGCTTTGGGTCGCCTGCGCCTGTTTGGGTCTGTATGGGTTAAAATAAAACACAAAAACTTCCTCTTAGCATTTAAACAGAATGAATGGATCATCCAAAACCAGACTTTCCATCCTCTGCGTTCGTTTGCAGGTTTGTAGATTTGATGAACCGATGCCAGCGCCTCATACCAGCCCCGATGAAAATAGAAAGTTGGAGAGTTGAAGTCTTGTAGCACCACGAGAGCTCCAGGAGCTGTGGCCTGACAGGTTTGGGATTCTTCTGCTTGAGCGGCGGCGGTGGCGGCGGTGAACCCTGCCATCACCGTCTTCCAGGTTCTATAATAAGAGGGCAATTGTTCCCTTCCTCTTAATTCCCTGTCGGGGCCCAGACGGCGGCGGCTTGTCAGACTCGTGGTTGGTTGACAGATCTGCAGACGAACACGTCACGTCCCGCCTTCTGCTGCTGGAAAAGTGAGCAGAACTCTGAACTCCTGCACTGAACACTTTTTCATTTTTTTATTGCATCAGGGAAACAGAGACGACAGAGTATTTAATGCAGAATGTCAGCCCTTGAGTGTCCCTGTCGGAGTAAAGGGGGAGGAGTCTGGCGTGACTCCTCATGCTGGCTTCACGGTTTCATTAGACGTTAGGTGGAGAGGTGTCACTCTTGGAAAAAAAAAAAAAAAAAAAAGAAGAAGAAGAATCTAAGAATAATTTAAAAACAGAATTTCCTCTATGGTTGTCAGAGTGTTATTTCTGGCGTCCTTGTCAACGGGGATACGACCACACCCACTGGCATGCACATGCAGGCTGGCTCGCTCCCCGCTCACAGTGGGTGTGGCTACTCCATGCCGTTCCTCAGCATCTGATTGGCTGCGATGAGCATGACGCTGATGATGAACGCCATGGCGAAGGCGCAGATGAGGCTCTTCCTCACGCACGTCTGACGGTTCTTCTTCGAGGGGTGAACTAAAAGAAATAAAAAAGGAGAGAAATCAACGAAACAAATATGAAAAATTGCATCAAACACCTGTCCAGGATTCTGTTTTAATGGATTAGCACAAGATTAGCACATTAGCAACGTCAACGATCTGCTTAGAGACAAAACCTTGGTGTAAATATTTGCAATTATAACCACGTTCAGAAAAAAGACATGTAAGCCTTAAAGACCCAGTGCTGCTTTTGTAGCAGTTTTTTTTTAATTTTTAACCTTTCTCAAGTGATTTATCACCATTTACTCTCATATTATCCCCTGTATTTTGCATTTTTAACCTCCTGAGACCCAGGAAATGTCAGCAAAGTAACAACTTTTTGTGTTTTTTATTAAGTAAGTGTTTATATTGGAAACATCATGATGCAACAGTTTTTTCAGATGCAGTTTTTAAAATTTTTATGGAATGTCCTTTGTGGTGGACAGTTTTCTTTTCTTTTCTTTTTTTTTTTGGATAAAGTTGTGAAACTCTTGTCCACAAATGTGGACCGAAAACCCATATCTGAGTCTTTGGATGTTAAGTGAAAATCAGGTATTTCCCTATATTTAATGCACTCATTATGTAGAAGTTCATTAAAGCTCAGGTTAAAGTTGACAGTTATTATATCTAAAACAGACAAAATGAAGAAACAGATGCATTATTGTGCAGAATCTATCATTAACTGAACATAAACCCAGTGTGTCCCTCCACTGTCATTGATCCAACTCCATGGGTTTTACTGGTGAATCAATGTTGTAGAAGATGAAGGTGTTTCCACGGTAACCACAGAGCCTCTGAACGTCCAGATGGGTCATATCTGATGACCATGAAAAGCTGACAAACTGTATTTTACACCAATTCTTTACATGCATTGATAAGATTAATGGATCAACAGGTATTAAACAGTTTAGATCAGCAGATGGTTTTGGTCGCCCAAGGATGTTAGGGTCTTTATGGGTTAAAAACAACTAGTGCAGGGGTGGGCAATCCTGGTCCTCGAGGGCTGGTATCCTGCATGCTTTAGATGTTTCCCTCTTCCAACACACTGGGTTCACATGATAAGCCTATCATCAAGCTCTGCAGAAGCCTGATAATGACTGTCAGGTGTGCTGGAAGAGGGAAACATCTAAAACATGAAGGATACCAGCCCTCGAGGACCAGGATTGCCCACCCCTGAGCTAGCGTGTTGACCCATGGGGATCCACGGGTTCTAGATGTGGCAGTTTTTATGCTCTTGTGTATTCATACATGCTGTAACACATTTGTCCAGCAGTCACTGCCAAAGCGTTTTGGGTATAGCAACATGATTATAAGGCTATTGTTTTCCAGAATTACTAATATGCCTGAAAATGTTGGTCCTATCAACTTGCCGTGTTCACTAGTCTGTTCCCTGACCAAAAATACATAAGTATGACAAACTGCAGCAGTCAGCTTTGGACGGATTTTGTGTGATGCCTGAGACACACACACACACACACACACACACACACACACACACACACACACACACACACACACACACACACACACACACACACACACACACAGAGGCCACTTGGCTTTTATAATATAGTTAATGTTTTGTTTTTAGTTTTATTTTGAAGTGCCTTATTTTGAAGGGAAGTTGAAGTTCCGTATGTAACTCGCTATAACTTTGCCACAGCAGCTACCAAGGACTGGGAACTGATGGAAGTTACAAACTTTTTTTTTTTTTTTTTTTTTTCACAATTTGTATTTATTTGTCATTTTATATTGGTATAATAGAATCCAATCTCCTCAGGCTGAGGAGCAGGAAAAGAAACAAAAGAACAAAAACAAACAAATGAAAAGAACAGCCAGTGTTGGTATCAGAATATGTTTAAGTCAAAGTTGCAAACTTTTAATTCCTTCTTTTGGTGCATGCAGCCAACAAAGTAATTTATGTTTTTCTGTTTTGTGTTTGTACAAAGAATTTCACATTATGAATATTTTGTGCACATCATCATTTTATGCTTACTTATTGAGGGTGTTTACTGTATTTCATCTGTAATTCATCATAACGTACTCCATGTGTCATCCTCCCCCCCAGTCTCTCTATATCTCTATCGCTCTCTCTTTTCTCCTCCTTTACTCTCTCTCTCTCTCTTTAACCCCAACTGGTCAAGGCAGACGGCCATCCTTCAGGAGTCTGGGTCTGCTCGAGGTTTCTGCTGTTAAAGGGAAGTTTTTCTTCGCCACTGTCACCAATCACAAGTGTTTGCTCCTGAAGGATTCTGTTGGGTCTCTGTAAACTTAATTTGATTCTGATTTGAATTGATAAAGCACTTTGTGACTCTATAAATATAAATAAAGAAAAGTGCTCTATAAATAAAATTTACTTACTTACTTACTTATTTTGTCAGATCTATATATTGTTTAGTTTTTGGAGGACAAGCTTTGAATAAACACTAGTGTCTTCCTGTGATTGGAAGGAATTACACTCGGCATCATGTGAACAGATGAAAAAAAATCATAGTCTTCAAAAGTCAGATTTTTAAAAACATTTTTCTTACAACCCAGACGCTGTGGGCTGGATCCACAAAGACTGGATTACAGCGGCTAATTGCACATGGTATTGGCAGAGTTTCCACCTGTAATTTGCACCTATTCCTAAAGGTTTAATGACATACTGGTGCACACACTCCCATAAAGTTTGGCACCTGAGCACAATTTGCCGTTTCCTGTGGTTTTGGGTGTTTCTCCTCATTACAGCCACTGGTCGGTCAGTGGTGAAAATGGCAAAACCCCTCAGACTGCATGTCTTAACCCTTTATTGGGCAAGTGACTATTTTTGGTAATTTCAAACATTACATATGGGACCAATTTGGTGCCTCAGTGAAGTCCAGAAGCATGTTGGTTTTTATAAAACTATACAGTAATTCAGACAGATTTTATAGACATTATGAAGCTGTAAAATAGTGAATATGAATCATTTTTGTCAGTTTATGATTTTCGTAACAGTTGTTTTATTGAATGGGTTTACTTTTTAGCAGTAGCTGCTTGGATGTTTTATGGCAATGTTATGTTTTATGTTTCCATGGTAACTACGGAGCCTCTGAATGTCCATATTGGTCATATTTGATGACCTTGAAAAGATGACAAACTGCATTTTACATCAGTTATCTCCATGGATTGATAGAATTAGTGGATCAGCAGTTATTAAACATTTTATATCAGTAGATGGTGTTGTTTACTGGTGTACAGAAGATCATTAGGGCCACTGGGAAAAAATAAATAAATTAAGGTCCAATATATATTTTTTAATAATTGTTCTGAGAAAAAATTCTGACTGTAATCTCAGAATTCTGACTTTTTACTCAGAATAATAATAAATAATATGTTGGACCTTAATTTTAATTTTTTTTCTCTCCAGTGCTCTAATCCTCTTCCATACTGGTGGATGTTTGGTTTGGATAAAAAGGGGCTGATTTTACACTGAATGTATGAATATTACCTCATTTACATGCATGTAAACAACATAGGTGCAATATTGACACTGTGTTTTGCAGCAGGTTCCAATCTTCATGGAGACTTTGTGAATTATATGCAGTATTTTTTACTCATCAGTACCTGTTTTGTGCCTGCAGAAGCCACACTATCCTCTTGTAGATCTGACTCAGCTCCTTCAAAACCAGAGTTGACACAGTCCCCTCTTTAATCCATCCCATAACAGGGTCATCTCAGTCCTCTGTGAGACGGTGTCAGACCTAAAGGATGCCCTCATGGTCAAATTTAGAGAAGGAAGATGGATTTTGGTTCTATATTTAACTCTAAGTTCTTCCTTATCCATCCTAAGGTTAGCTCCTGTTATGACAACTCCAAAATTGCTAAAACCCCCCTCATCAGTATGTGATGGTCCTGTTCCAGCTTCAGAAATTAAATGTCAGCCTGGAACCAAATCCTCTGGTTGCTCTGTTTGGCTTCACTGAGGAAAAGTTGTGATTAACTTCACAAAACCATCGGACTCCCCTGACATTTGCTGTCCCTTCTTGGCTCAGTCTGCTATTCCAACTAATTCACACACAGAGGTTAACAAATATATCTGTTAAAAACTGAGAAATACAAACACTTAACCATAAAGACCCTGTGCTACTTTTATGACAGCTCCCAAATGAGTTTTTTCTCTTTAATTAACCTTTCTTAAATGATTTATCACCATTCATTATGATATTATCCTTTGTATTTTGCATGTTTTCAGTGAAAATCAGGTAATTTCCTACATTTAATTTACTGATTATGTCGCTGTTCATAAAAGGTCAGATTAAATTTAATGGTTATTATATCAGAAACAGAGAAAACTGAAGAAAAAGTGACTTTTTTAGTAAAATATATCATTAATGGATTATAACCCCAGTGTGTCCATCTGCTGTCATTGATCCAACTCCATGGGTTTTACTGGTGAAGCAATGTTTTAGAAGATGATGGTGCTTCCATGGTAACTACGGAGCCTCTGAACGTCCAAATGGGTCATATCTTTTTGTTTTTTCTCATAAATATCACAATTATTTACATGTATCGATGGAATGAGTGGATCAGCAGTTATTAAACATTTTATATCAGTAGACGATTTTGGCCACCAGTGTAGAAAAGAGGATTAGGGCAACTGGAAAAACCCCCCAAAACAAAACAAAAAAAGGTCCTGTCTATTTTTAGTATTATTGTTCTGAGAAAAAAAAAACTGTATTTTACCAAAACTATTTACGTATGTGGATAAGATTAATGGATCTAAAGTTATTAACCCATAAAGACCCAGTGCTACTTTAGTGGCAGTTTCCTAATGGATTTTTCTCACTATTTACCCCGTCTCTAATGATTTATGTTTATGTTTATGCATTTGGCAGACGCTTTTTTCCAAAGCGACTTACAGGGGAAAAATCAGGTAATTTCCTATATTTAATTTACTGATCACGTCGCTGTTCATAAAAGGTCAGATTAAATTTAATGGTTATTATATCAGAAAAAGAGAAAACTGAAGAAAAAGTGACTTTTTTAGTAAAATATATCATTAATGGATCATAACCCCAGTGTGTCCATCTGCTGTCACTGATCCAACTCCATGGGTTTTACTGGTGAATCAATGTTGTAGAAGATGATGGTGTTTCCATGGTAACTACGGAGCCTCTGAACGTCCAAATGGGTCATATCTTTTTTTTTTTTTTCCATAAATATATTTATTGTCCTTTGTCATTGTTTTATAAGAACAAGCAAAAAACATAACACATCAAAACAATCCCTACCACCCCCCACCCCCCCACCCACACAATAGCATCCACTCCCAGTGCAACAAAACTGAACTTAATTGACTATACAGACAAGTCCTTCAAAAATTGTAAAAAAAAGGTGTCCAAATCTTATAAAAGTCTTTGCTCTTTCCTTTAGCCTGGTACGTCAGCTTTTCCATTGCCAGGGTAGAAGACATTTCTTTAATCCATTGGTTCGATGTGGGTCCTTGAATATCTTTCCATCTCAAACAACTAACTCGTTTGGCTTGTAATAAAATTTTTTTTAAAAGTTTCCTTTTTCCTCCAATTACTTGAAACTGCTCAGGGAAGATGTGCAAAATACAACATTTTGGATCCACAGGAATAACACATTCTGTAAATCTATAAATTAAATTAAAAGTCTCTTTCCAAAAATTCTGAAGTTTCTTACAGGTCCACATACAATGAAACAAAGTGCCTATTTCCTTATTACACTTAGTACAAATGTCAGGAATGTTAGGATCCAAATGGGTCATATCTGATGACCATGAAAAGATGACAAACTGTATTTTACGCCAATTACTTACATGTATTGATAGAATTAGTGGATCAGCAGTTATTAAACATTTTATATCAGTAGACGATTTGGGCCACCAGTGTACGAAAGAGGATTAGGGCAACTGGAAAAAAAACCCAAAACTAATCAAAAAAAGGTCCAAGGTATTTTTAGTATTATTGTTCTGAGAAAAAAACCCTGTATTTTACCAAAACTATTTACGTATATGGATAAGATTAGTGGATCTAAAGTTATTAACCCATAAAGACCCAGTGCTACTTTAGTGGCAGTTTCCTAATGGATTTTTCTCACTATTTACGCCTCTAATGATTTATCAACATTTATTATAATATTATCCTCTGTATTTTGCATGTTTCACTCTAAATCATGTATTTTCCCATATTTAATTTCCCAGATTTAATTTAGATGTACATGAAAACTCAAAGGTTATTATATCAAAACAAAGAGAAGTGAAGAAAAAGGGACTTTTTCAGCAAAGATGTCATTAAATGAACATACTGTCATTGATCCAACTCCATGGGTTTTACTAGTGAAACAATGTTGTAGAGGATGACAGTGTTTCTGTGGTAACTACAGAGCCTCTGAACGTCCAAATGGGTCATATCTGATGAGCAAGAAAAGATGAGTAACTGCATTTACCAGAACTATTTATGTATATTGATGGATGTTTGGGTCTTCATGGGTTAATTCAACATTTAAATCAGGAAATTTCTTGAATAAATTCAAGAAGAGTTACTGAGTGAAACCTGATAACATCTGACTCTTTACATACTTATAAAGCACTAGTCTGTTACAGTGGACAGATGAAACTTGAACGTAAGGTGATGTTCTATTAAACAGGATCTGTTTAGTTTCCACCGCAGAGGAGATTTCAACAACAAGGACTCAACTGTAAAGAAAAAAAAGTTGCTGAAGTGCATGTTTTCTGTCTTTCTGCACTGAAGAACATAATAAGGCAACCACCTCATGATGCAAGAAAAGCCTGTCTGATCTAAGCTGAACAAGCAGGGGCTGCTGGGAAGTGACCTGTAAAACGGTCCACTGAGGACCAGACGGATTCCACAGAAACAAACAAGCTCTGGATTAAAAAGTCTGATGTAGAGTGACTGGTTTAGAGAGTCTCCACTGTCTCTACTGATGTTCACTCATAGAATAATCCTGCACCGGTCTGTGAAAACCACCAATATGTGGTTATAAGTGTGTTCTACAGAGTCATGTGGTAGTTTTGTTTTAAAAGATCACGGCCTTGTAATATTACTTAAATAATTCATATGATAAAAAGTAAGACAATAGATATTCAAAAACACCTTGAAATATGAGTGTTTAGCATGAAGAGTTGCGAATTAAAAGTTATGAACTGAATTTATTCATAGCCATTAGCTGATGTGTCACTGTGAATAATAATAATAATAATAATAATAATAATAATAATAATAATAATAATAATAATTCATTCATTTTCTGAACCCGCTTTATCCTCACTAGGGTCACAGGGCTTGGAGCCTATCCCAGCTACATGGAGGCGAAGGCGGGTACACCCTGGACAAGTCGCCAGTTCATCGCAGGGCTGAACATATAGAGACAAACAATCACTCTCACATTCACACCTATGGGCAATTTAGATTAACCAATTAACCTATTAGTGCATGTCTTTGGATGGTGGGAGGAAGCCGGAGTACCCGGAGAGAACCCACGCAGACACGGAGAGAACATGCAAACTCCACACAGAAAGGTCCCACCCCCCATCGACTGGTGTTGGAATCGAACCCAGGACCTTCTTGCTATGAGGCACGAGTGCTAACCACTGCACCACCGTGTCACCATAATAATAATAATAATAATAATAATAATAATAATAATAATAATAATAATATTTCTATAGCACCTTTAAAAACTGAGTTTGCAAAGTGCTTTGACAGAGAAAGCAAAAGTAGATAACAGCAGAATAAAAACGTATCAAACAACACAACACAATAAAAAAGATGAGTACAGCGAACATGAA
The DNA here is from genome assembly GCF_902148855.1 of Sphaeramia orbicularis. Lineage (NCBI taxonomy): Eukaryota > Metazoa > Chordata > Actinopteri > Kurtiformes > Apogonidae > Sphaeramia > Sphaeramia orbicularis. The sequence continues at coordinate 45,302,249 of NC_043969.1, read as the reverse complement.
AACATGACTAACTTTGAATGTGTCATAGTGGAGAGGGCAGAAATAACATAACATGATGCTGTCAAATGCGAAATGAAGGAGTGGAATAAAACAAAATCATGTATGTCAATATAAATGAATAACCAAAACAGGGTAAAGTTAAATATTCAACATTAAAAACATTAAAAACACTAAAAAGAGACAACATCACATGAAGGCAAGTCTATAAAAATGTGCTTTAAGAATGAATGTATGTGACCACTAGAGGGAGTAATGAGTCACTCACATTTAAGATCATAGTCGTGGATTAAAAAAAAATGATAGTGAGAGAAATTAAGTAAAAACCATCTCTGAGGCATTTTGGAAGCAAATATATCAATTTAAACCAAACTAACCAATGCAGTGATATTTATCTCAATATAAAACTATATTCTGACATTAGTCATTATTGGGTACGTTTACATGATGTTTTTTAAATCCGATTTATTTTTCCAGAAGAAATTAATCCGGAACTAAAGTACTTTCTCTTCTGTTTACATGGAAATGTTAAACCCGAATAAAGGTTTACATGAGAAATGTTTATTCAGTTCTCGCAGCCCTTCTGTTAGTTTAGCTTAGCATAGTCACTGCATTCCCATGGTCACACGCAGCCAGTTTTTAAAGGTGATTTGTTGTCTTTTGTAAGTGATTTTCTGAAATCCAATTCTCCCTAATTATTTCTTTAGATCCGCGACTTACTGCACTCATACAATCTTGGGACTGCTGTGTTGATGGAAGTTGGAAAATCTTTTTGTTGGCAGGGCTGCATGCGCTAAACTAGCTTTGCTTTAGTTTTTATTTCCCAAGATTTTATTACTGCAGTAAGTTACATTGCCATGATTTGAGCCTTAATTTGTGATCATATTGACCCCAGCGGACTAAAGGAATGATTAGGGAGAATTGAATTTCACAAAATCACTCATAAAATACTACGAATCACCTGTAAAAGCCTGGCTACGTCTGACCATAGGAATGAAGTGATTATGCTAAAGTAGGCTAAGCTAAGCTAATGGAAGGGCTGCGAGAACAAAGCAATTGGTGCACTGCAGTGCAAACTGATTTGCCCACTTATCGAACTCATTAGTGCATGACAAATGAATTAATAAAAAACAAGTGGTGAACTCTTCCTTCAGGGTTTTCCAGGCTGGTAGATCCCATCAGAATAGCCCACTGGAACAGTTTGGGTTGACTAGACTGCATTGCATATTCTTCCGCCAGCGCAGAATGTGTGTGTCATCGCGACAAGACAAGACAACGAGCATGTGCAGAATGGAAGGAATAAAGTCCAAACGGAATAAAGGGTTTACATGTCCGAGGAATAATTTAGCCTGGATTCAAAAGTGGCTTAAACCAGTGACTTTAATCGGGTTTAAATTTAATCCCAACTTTTCTTTTTCAACTGGAATAAGGTGTTTACATGGGCAATTTAAATAGGATCTAACCTTTAATCTGATTAAACCAGGAATAAAAGTTGTCATGTAAATGCACAGATTGTTTTGTATCCCAGACCCCTGTTAGAAAAGAAACACCTGAATTCAAAGCGTCCACATACTTTTGTCCATATAGTGCATGTGAATGTGATAAATCTAAGCTGTATCGTCCGTCCAGGTCCGTCCTCCCTGTTTGAGATCATTTTCTGCTTCAGTCGACCTCCGCCATCGTCCGGTGCCTCCTCAGCTCCTCCCTGCAGCGAGCGACGGGGACAGTTTTAACGGCCGTGGTAATTAGAGGAGGCGGCCCGGTGACCCACAGTCTCCCACACCTCCATCTATTTTTAACTCTCAATTCAAGAAGCTCCGGCGTCATCAAAAATGCTCCTTGACTGCTGTTCCAAAGGAAATGCAATGTGGAAAGTAGGACAGAAATTCCTGCATGGTTCTGGGCTTCGACGTTGAGCTGGTGTCAGGAGCTGACAGGCTCCGGTTAAAAATACTATTCCAGACTCTCACATAGGAGAAAAAAAGAGGTTTTCAGCCAAATATCATCGAAGATCAGCCAATAACTGAGGTTATGCAACGGAGGGCTGATACATGTCTGTCTATGCCAGGCCATTTTTTTTATTTAGCATGTTAGTCTACAGCATTTTCAGTGTTATAAGAAAGATATTAGAGTGGAAATAAATGGACATTTCTATGATGAATAGAGTTAAATGTTCACAGGAAGGACTAGAGGAGCTGTCTTCACAATATAGTGTCAATTAAGGCATTTTGCTGCTGTAAACTGTTAAATTTCCCCATAATGGGATCATTAAAGTCTTACTTGAATCAGAATCAGTTTGCCGTTTGTAGAAAAACTGCATTGGAAGACGAGTTGCAAGAGCTCAGCATCAAAATACATAAAAGACGGAACAAAGTAAAAAACAATGAAAAATTACATAAGATACATACATCTTATCTGATCTTATCTTATCTTAAATGTTAGCTTCTTTAGCACAACAGTTGTTAGCAAACAAAGAGCATTTTTTTTCATGAGTTTTTAACATTAGTTTTAAGTTACGTGGTTGTTTTTCCATTTGAGGCTGAGGGGCCGTTTACACGGCGTAGGATTCAGTCGACTCCGGGAAGATTTCATCGCGGATTAGCCTTCTGTTAACATGGAAACGGTACCTAGAGTGCCTGAATCCGGAAACTTTTGATACCAGGGTCCAGGGTGGAATGTTATCGATACGCTCCGCATTTCAGCTCTGTGTTAACGTGAATCGGAACGTTCTGGGGTAAAATATGACGTCACCGCATGCGCGCGCAGCCAAGAACCGCCAGTTAACCCACTCCAGGCCAGTTGGTGGCAGTAATGCGCCTCCAAGCTGGTTTGCCAGCCTCTATGACACAATAAAGCTGCAGAAAAAGAAGGAACAACCACAACAACAATGGCCGGTTTCAGAACAACATACGTGCTGCTAACTGTGCTCAGCTCGTCTGTCCAGACAAAGAAGTCCTGCGTCTTTGTACGACCACTCCCCATTGTTGTTTGTAAATAGTGTTGTCCGCCTCGTCCTCTTCTTCTCCTCATTTAAAGGCTGTCTAAACCGGAAATCGTTTGTGCGCAGGCGCGTGTTTTACCGCCAATGTTTCACTACAGCTCTACATCGCCAGCTACTGGTCTGGCATGGTCATTACATTTACATACATATTCAGCCGTCCTCGCGGACTCATGTTGACGCAGATTGTTATCATAGCGGCTTCGTCTTAACGCGGAATGATTTTATAACGCAAAGGAGAAATCTTTGTGGAGTGTTGCCGTGTAAACGTACCCTGAACAAATACCGTAACCACATAAAAACAACACCAATAATACTGGTTACAGACATGATTTTCTTGTTCGCTAATAATTAGCCTATGTGCTAGGCTAGCTAATGTTAGCGAGTATCCTAGTATAGAGTTTTCATTAGTATTTACTGAGCCCAGATCATAAAAGCAGCTTTAAAAACATATTTCAGTTCTTTTTGTCTATGTTGCTACAATATTTCTGAACTACTATTATTTCCTCCAGAATGTGCGTTACATATCTGACTGATCATTTAGTTCGTATAAGGTCATAAAAGCATGGATGAATCCTGTCTGTTAGGGGTGTTAGAAAATATCTGTTCTGCAATATATCGCGATATTTCATTTCACAATATTGTATCGATATTTAAAAGAACTGTATCAATATTTTTAGGTATTTATTCAAATGAAGATATGACAGAGGTTCATTTTTGTCTTTTGGTTTTCTTTATTGTTTTTATCTTATTTATTATAATTTAACACTGTTTTAATAAATAATAGTTATATGAAGCATCCTAAAAGCACTTTTTACTGTTTGAGAAGCAGATGTTAGTTCTTTTGTTAGGATTGCACAAAAATAATGTTCTGATGTTGGTTATGAACTAATAGAATATGAACATTTGAACAGGATCTTAAACTGTAATGTCTGTAAAACCTAATCTAAGTTTTAACACAGGAAGATTTTGCGATATAGCATTAGATCCTGTTCTGATCAAATAAAAATGTGTTTAGTAGGTATGCGTATTTCTGGTGTAATTCAGTTCTTCCAGGAAAAAAATCTTAAAAATATAAAATAAATGAATGTATAATGAATAAATGATCATAAAAATTATTTAAAAATTCTTAAAAATCTTAAAAAAAAAACCCTAAAACTAAAAACTAAAAAATTGCCTTTTTAACAGTATTGTGATTTATCGTGATAATTGTATCGTGATTCTAGCATTATGATTTGTATTGGCTGTTCACTCTCCAATTAGCTCGCTAGTTACATTTACCCAAGACAATAATCATAATAATAATAAATACTGACCGAAGTTTGTGTAGAATCAATTCCTCCTCTTCCGATCCGTGTCTGTCTCATCGAGCGCTTTTTTTTTTCGGGTAAATGTAACTAGCGAGCTAATTGGAGAGTGAACAGCCAATCAGAGTGTAGTTTCGCAAGCTCTCCGATTGGTTGGTTTTGTGGCACAATTGTAACATGTGTGTCAAGTTGAGGGTGCAGACACGACAACCTGAGCGCGCAGGGAGAGGGAGGTTGAGTGAGAGAGGGAAGGGGAAAGCGAGCGAGCGCAGCGGTCTGTTTGTGCGCCATGGAAAGAATTTGTGAGAACATTATGAGTAAAACTAACATGCAAACGCATTTATGGAGCACAATATCGATTTTTGTTTGCTCAAGCGTAATTTCTTTTTGAAATATAATTGATGGGCTTGCAAAAGATATCTTTATGTGCTCAAAATCTCTAATTGTGTGCTCAGAATCTATCATTGCTCGCTCAAGAAACTGGCACAAATATAATTCTATAAATCTGGCCCCTGAACTAAAATGACTTTGACACCCCTGTTCTACAACATCATGGCTCCAAAAAAACCAAAATGGTGATCAAATTCAAAGCTTTAAAACAGTGACGCACAAACCAACAGAAGATGACAATTTTTTTCATCTTTTCTGGCGTTTAACGGGTGAAAGACCTGGATCCGACGCCTAAATAAACAGGCCTCCAGTTTTCGGGTCCATGGAAAGCAGCTGCTGTTTGGACTGAAGATGGAAGCAGAGCTGTGGTCTAGACAGGAGTTCTGGGTCCAGCCGCCTGAACCTGCTGTCAGCCTCATAAAACACCTCCTCAGCCGCCCAAAGTCAGTACGCCGCTGCCAGATCTCCACGGAGGCTTTTGCCCAGTGGTCCGCTGTGGTCATGATGAGGGTAATGAGGTGTGGGCTGCCTTCACGGCGCTGACCCAAAGCCCACTACGCTCACTTCTACTTCACACGCATTCATCTTTGTCTGGGTTTTAAGAACAAACTGTCTGATTTTCTTCTTTTTTATGACTGCGACGGTTATTACAGCATTACACCTGTCAATCAAACAGCCAACAGCGGAGTGTTTAAGTGAACGTTTAAAACACTCTAATGCTAATGGTAGTTAATGTCCAGTGATGGAAGGAGAAAAGTGGAGAAATACTGATAAAAAACATGTTGCAAGACTTCAAGTTACTTCTGAGAACATCCTACTATAAAAGGTACGTTCTGTGTCCCTCCGTCCGATCGATGTCCCGATGTTGCAGCACAGGAGGGCGTTTGTACTAGTTTTCCTCAGGTCCCAGCTCACCACAGACCAGGTCCCAGCTCACCTCGGAATGGGTCCCAGCTAACCTCGGACCGGGTCCCAGCTCACCACAGACTGGGTCCCAGCTCACCACAGACCGGGTCCCAGCTCACCACAGACCAGGTCCCAGCTCACCTCGGAACAGGTCTCAGCTCACCTCAGACCAAGGTTATAATAGTTTTGGATTTTTAATTATAGTTTAGTTTTAATTAGTTTTGACTTTTTTTTTCTCTTATTCAGTTAGTTTTAATTAGTTTTTAGAGCAGGTTTGTTAGTTTTTATTAGTTATCGTTTTTTTCTGAATGCTTAGTTTTAGTTTAGTTTAGTTTAGTTTAGTTTTAGTATTAGTTTTAGTTATTTCATATATTTTATCTTCCTCATCATCCTATTCAAAGAAATTAGTGAGGCGTGGATATGGGTTACCCTGGACACTGTATTTGGGGGTCGGGTTAGGGCGGCTCATGGACTGAGCAGAGACACAATGTACCGTACAATGTCTAAATTCCCTATAGCAGGTTGAGGTGGGGTGCAATCCATACACAACGTCACTTACGTGAAACAATGCGAAGATGTGCAAAGCATGAGAGGAGATGCACAAAGCAGCCAGCAGTTAAAGCAGATAGAAACATATATAAACCAGCTAACCAGCAGTTAAAGCAGATAGAAACATATATAAACCAGCTAACCAGCAGTTAAAGCAGATAGAAACATATATAAACCAGCTAACCAGCAGTTAAAGCAGACAGAAACATAAATAAACCAGCTAACCAGCAGTTAAAGCAGATAGAAACATATATAAACCAGCTAACCAGCAGTTAAAGCAGACAGAAACATATACAAACCACTTATAAACATATATAACCCAGTTCCTCAGCAGTAAACCACACCTTAGCAGATTTCTCATCTCTTAATCATCTCCAGTTCCATTATTAGCTAACTTTGCTTCAGTTCAGTTCAGCTAGCTGTAGCTAGTAACATCAAACGTTTTTTAACATTCTAACAGGTTCCATACCTCTGTAATTGGATTAGTTTTCATCCTCCTCTTTTCTCCTCTTCTAAACTGTGCAGTTCAGGGCTTGGAAGGCCTTTTCATGGTGATACACTCTCCAGTTTTAACCTGGATGCTAGTTCAACACTGACTCTGTCCTTTAGCTCAGCTCTGTCTGTCACTCACGCGCACACACACGGTACGCCAAAAAAAAAAAAAAAAAAACCCGACCCATGTATCACTACAGTAAACCCCAGACAGGACTGTGCTGCTGTGTCCCAGCTTTAGTCTGTATGTTCCAGGTAGAGTGGGGACCAGAAGACCACTGGAAACCACAAATGACCAGACATGACAGACTGTGAAGTGTCGTATGGTGTCACCAGCTCAAACTGCTGAAGTGAAATAAACTAATTTCATATCAATCCGACATTGACAGAGACGAAAACGAAGGGAATTGTATCCATAATTTTTATACGTTTTAGTTAGTTTTGTAAGCTCACAATACAGTTTCAGTTAGTTATCGTTTTTTTCTTTTAATTAGAGTTTTTATTTATTTCAGTTAACGAAAATGTTTTTTCAATTTTAGTTTTCGTCATTTCGTTCGTTTTCGTTAACGATAATAACCTTGTCTCAGACCGGGTCCCAGCTCACCTCAGACCGGGTCCCAGCTCACCTCGGACCGGGTCCCAGCTAACCTTGGACTGGGTCCCAGCTCACCACAGACTGGGTCCCAGCTCACCACAGACTGGGTCCAAGCTCACCCCAGACCGGGTCCCAGCTCACCACAGACCAGGTCCCAGCTCACCACAGACCGGGTCCCAACTAACCTCGGAACGGGTCCCAGCTCACCACAGACCGGGTCCCAGCTCACCAAAGATCAGGTCCCAGCTCACCTCGGACCAAGCCTGAGCTCACCACAGACCTTCACAGACCCGATCGAAACTCACATAAAAACCCAAACCTTCACCAGCATCAACTGAACTAAACTGTTTAATACCTGTTGATCCACTAATCCTATCAACACATGTAAATAAAATCTACCTGTTGAAGAACACTGTTCTGTTGTGCTAAAATTATCTGTAATCATGGTTTGCAGAAACATGAAAAAGCAACATATTATTATTATACTGATCAAATTTGTCTTGAATTTCTTCTTTTCTAAGGATTCAAAGGGCCCAGGCTGTTCCTCACAGATTCTAAGTTAGCTGTGATATTTTTGATATTGTAATATTTTAGATGCACCACTCAAATTCTTCGTCTTGTATTGGTGTAAATGTGTTCAAATCTCAATATGTGTTGGACTTTCACCTGAGAAAATCAAATATGAATAATAAAAGGTTAAAATATAGGATCATAAAATGTCTGGGAAACACTGTTTACTGTTTCAATATTTGAACAAAACTATGATTTTTTTTTCCTCCTAAAATGAATGAAACCACTTCTATTACCTAAACTTACACAGTGAACTGTGCTTTCTAATGGGAAAGGGTTGGATTTCATAACCTAAAATCTACCCGTTGAAGAACATTGTGTTCTGTTGTGCTGAAATTATATGTAATCATGGTTTGCACAAACATGCAAAAGCAACATATTATTATTATTGTACTGATTGAATTCATCTTGAATTTTTTCTCTTCTAAGGATTCAAAGGGCCCAGGGTGTTCATCACAGATTCCAAAATAGCTTTGATATTTTTGATATTGTAATATTTTAGACATATTTTAGATGCGCCACTCAAATTCTTTGTCTTGTATTGGTGTAAATGTGTTCAAATCTCAATATGTGTTGGACTTTCACTTGAGAAAATCAAATATGAATCATAAAAGGTTAAAATATAGTAACAAAGTGTCTGGGAAACACTGTTTACTGTTTCAATAGTTGAACAAAACATGACTTTTATTTCTTATTTTCCCTAAAATGAATTAAACCATTTACCTACACATTGTGTTGAAATTATATGTAATCATGGTTTGCAGAAACATGAAAAAGCAACATATTATTATTTCACTGATTGAATTGATGATTGAATTTCATTACTTTTCTAAAGATTCAAAGGGCCCATGCTTTTGTTCAGAAATTCTAATAACTAAAAAGTGAAGTAGTTTTTCCTCTGTGATCAGCCTTCGACCTTATGTTACAGCTTTATTATTGTATTTCTAACTTATAGCTGTAACTCCATCTTTATTCTCTGCACTTTGCACTACACCAGTGTTTACCCCAGCCACGAAAATTGCTTTGTTTTGTTTTGTTTTGTTTTTTTTGGGGGGGGTATAGCGCTCCATAACAAGTTCTTGAGAGGGGGGTGGATCTGACGGAGCTTATGTACGTTGCATAAGTAGTGCCCCTATTGCAACTGGGGGGATTCACCATTGACAAAACACGCTGCTTGATATTGATACTTATACAGACTAACGCCCCCCCATTCCGGTCTCAGCGCCCCCCGACAGTGTCCCAATGCTACACTACACTGTAGGTGCAATTTGTACAGCAACAAATCAGCCATATTCCACAGACCACTGGTTCCGCTCTTCATTCGGTTGTTTTTCAGCTCTACTCCACATTGATTCGAGAGTGCAGCAAAGCCAAAGGGAAATCAAGTAGCTCTTATGCTCCCTCATATATCAGTACACCCAAGCAGTAAGTACCAGAGTAGCATGATGAATAGTACTCTGGAAGAATGGTGCTGGGGTACGTCTATTGATTTCTCCATGACTAAGCATATTTTGGCGTCCTGATGTGGCAGGTGCTGCTCATGGACGGTGGCAGCGGTGACAGCAGATGTAACCACTCTGTTGGGACACTGCGGTGGTCAGTCTTTATCAGTGTTGTGCAAGTTACTTCCAAACTGTAATCCATTACAGATTACCTGTTACTGTTCTTTAAAAGAAAGTCCTTGCCTTACAATATTACTGTCTCAGAATTGTGATGCGTTACATGACTCCTGTATTACTTTTGAGTTACATACGGGGTCTTGTCATAAATGGTAGAACCCAGTAGAACCCAACCCCCCCACCCCCACCCCCAAAATATATAAGAGATAGTGGAGCCTGGAGCCTTGGGGCACATACATTTGCACCCCGTGGTACAAGTGGACAAATAGCTCAGTAAGTAACGCTATGGTCTACGATGTTCCAATCCCTGCAGGAACGCTTGCAATTTTTTCAACATTTTCCATGTTAAAAAAAGGGGCAGGGCCAAGGACATGGGTAGATAAATATGCAAGCGATAAAGAATTTTAACTAGTCACGGAAATGTTAGCTTACCTTGTTATTGCTGTTTACAGGGATCATGCTACATAGATTTTTAATATCGCTGTGCGATAAATTATTATTGTATGCTGTGCATACTTAGGTGTGTTAGGTGTGTTAGGTTATTGTATTATATACATTACTTGTATTGTACATATATATATATCTATAGATATATAGATATATATATCTTTTATTCTGTTTATTATTTATTTATTTGTTCCATTGATGGCTGTGTGTGGGATGATTTTGATTCATGGTCTTGCTAGGGGTTGTTTTTGGAAGGGGGTTCATTTGAGCATTTAAATTATGGGCACTATTGAACATGTACCAAGTAAAATATGACTGAAAATTGATTAGTAATGCTCTACATCAGTGTTTTTCAACCACATAAGTGTGGCATGAAAAATCATCAGGTGTGCCATGGAAGATTATCCAGTTTCACCTGATTGATACTCTAAGTGAGCGGCGTGATATAGACATGTACAACTGCATGCACCAATTATCCACTCTACAACAGTTTCTCTTTGCAAAGTGAAAATGAAAGTGAACCAGCCCTGATGCAGTGTGTTTTGTTGATAAACCCCCTACACACTAGTGATGTGTGGACCCATGGATTGGGTTGGGGTGGGTGCATATGCCTCTGTTATGAGGATCTCAATCTGTAAACTGGGAGTCCACCTGAGGGGTCACTGATGAACCCCTCTCAACTTTCTTTCTTCAATTCCTGCAAGAATATCAGGTTTGTGTTCAACTAAACAGGCCCACGATTCACACTAAGTAAATTGAGACTATTCATTCATTCATTCATTCATTCATTTTCTAAACCCACTTTATCCTCACTAGGGTCACTGGGGTCGCTGGAGCCTATCCCAGCTACTAATGGGCGAAGGTGGGGTACACCCTGGACATGTCGCCAGTAAATTGTGATGAGATTTGCATTATATTTTGATAAATATACTTTTTGTGACATTTTTGTTTGGTGGTGTGCCTTGGGATTTTTCTAATGTAAAATATGTGCCGCGGCTCAAAAAGGTTGGGAAACACTATCCAGCTCTTCCATCCTGTTCACACTGGCTCAGAGACATGGAGTCCTGCGCAAGTCCAGAGAAGGTCAGATATACTGTTCGGAGATCAGAGAATAAATTTTACAAAAGAATGGTGTCCCTTCTTGGTATTTTATGAGAAATCCACAATAATAACCTCTGAGTAGCCCCCCCCCCCCCCCCCCATTTTTTAAAAAAAAGAAATACATTTTAATATATTCATTTTTTATATTATTTATTTTCTTTTCCTTTGCTCTTTTTTCTATTGTCTTTTTTTCTATTGTTCTTTTATACTGCGCTTATTAATGCTGTTTAAACATGGTTGTTAACATTTTTTATAATTTTCATTCTGTCTTTTCAGAATTTTTTTCAGTGGTTGTTTGTATTTGTTCATGTCTGGGTGGGGTTATGTGTTGTGTCATGAGTGGATGTTGTTTAGAAAATCAAAAATCTCCTTCCTGTAAAGTGAATGTCTTATTCATGTTCTGTTATTAATAAAAAAAGACCTTTGAAAGAAAGAAAGAAAACAGTTGGGAAACACTGCCCTACATTACTGCATTACAGCAAAAAGTAATCTGTTACTGTAATGCATTACTTTTGTAACATCTTACTCCCAACACTGGTCTTTATCATGAAATACGCCGGGACCCTCTGATGCTGTCGTTGGTCCAAACCGGTGTTAACGTCCTGATGAAGTGCTGGCGGTGCAGTGTGAGGCCGGCCTCTCAGTCGGTGGTGTTGGCCCAGTAAATTCCCTTTAGGACAGGTCACATTTACACACAGATGGTGTTTAAAGGCTGTTTGGCTCAGAGCGTACGTTTGAGTCCACAGGAGGAAGTAGGAAGGGGGATGGGAAATCCAGACATACAGGGATATGGACTAAAGTCCTCTGCCTGGGCCCTGTTAGAGCTGTTTTACTAAAACTTAGACAAACTTTATCGATCCACAGGGGAAATTAGTTGGTCACAGTAGCTCAGTTGCAAACAAAAACACTTGAAAAAACACTAGCAAAAAAAAAAAAAAAAAGGAAAGTAAGTATGAGGAGATAAAAGCAATAAATAATATAAATAAAATACACTAATAAAGTAGAAAAAATACAAGATTTGCTCAAACATACTATTATAAATAATGTTTGTTTTTGCTTATTTTTCCTGCTGTACATGTTAAAGGCTCATTTCAGTTACTTTATAGACTGTTGGTAGTTTAACCTACATTAATGGATCCTATTCTACAAGACCATCATATGTTTGAAGCATCGCTGTCCTGTGAGAACCATGTATGTCTAAAAAATATCTGATTACAGTGGATGCACCTTGTCTTACTCATTGTCTGTCTATGCACCAATGTGTTTTTTCTATCTGATAAAAACACAAATCCCGCTCAAAATTATGTACATTAAAAAAAAGTCACAAGAATTATATGTTATTGTATATTTTTGCAAACCACTGATGTGTTTAACTGCAACATTTCTGCACAACAAATCTGTGACATGTTGATATTTCTACATACATGTAGTGTGTATATATATATATATACACACACATACATATGAACACCAGAGCATATATCTACCACACCAGACAAGACCCCAGGTGTAGGCTGTGTAGAGAAGCCCCTGAGACCATCCAACACATCCCAGCAGGTGTAAGATGCTGGCAGGCAAGGCATACGTGGAACGGCATAACCAGGTCACGGGTATAGTGTACAGGAACATCTGTACTGAGTATGGACTGGAGGTCCCAGGGTCCAGATGGGAGACACCCAAGGTGACAGAGAACAAACAAGCCCAGATCCTGTGGGACGTCCCAGATTCAGACCGACAAGATGGTGATGGCTAATCAGCCCGACAGAGTGGAGGTGGATGAACATTGAAAGACAGCGGTAGTGATAGATGGAGAAACCCCAAGTGATAGCAACATCAGAAAGAAAGACCATGAGAAGTTTGAGAAATACCAAGGGCTGAAAGAGGAGATAGAGAAAATGTGGGGTGTGAAGGCAACAGTGGTACCAGTAGTGATCGGGGCACTAGGGGCAGTGACCCCCCAAGCTGAGAGGATTGAACCAGCAGATACCAGGAACAACATCAGAGACCTCTGTCCAAAAAAGTGCAATCCTAGGAACAGCTAAGATCCTGTGCAGAACCCTCAGGCTCCCAGGCCTCTGGAAGAGGACCCAAGTCTGAAGGAGACACCGCCCAGGTGGGCCAGAAGAAGATTGTACTTTTTTTTTTATTTTACACACACACACACACACACACACACATATATATATATATATATATATATATATATATATATATATATATATATATATATATACATACACACACACATATATATATACTGTTTTATCCTGTGTTGCTGACTTTTTTCAATGGAAAGGAGCTAAAGTTTTCTTGTAATGCCACTATATGTCGATGACATTACACACTATTTTGTATGTTCATGAGGTCAATATGTAACCTGTTTTCAGATGTTTTTATATTCTATTTGGCTGCTGATTGTTCAGTGAATCACAGACACTTTTACAGAGATGAATTTGTTAATGAATGGAATTAAAATCTACAAATGCTTCATATTTGGTCACTACGTGTTTCCAAGAAAAGTTAAAGAAAACAGTGATGGTTAAAGTTGGCAGTACTAGTTTTAACTGCTCCTGGTGTTATAGACCAGTGTTGAATACTCCATACTGGGTACTAGTTCATTCCACATTTCCTTAAGTCCATTCATTGAATTTTTCAGCAGAGGCAATAAAGTAATTTTTATATGTTTATTTTTTTTATAGTTAGAATACTCATTTCTTTTAATTACTACCTGTCTTATAAGTAAAAAAAAAAAAAAGGGATCTAGCCGTGGAACTTTGTTTTAAAACAGTAAAAGATAGAACAGACAGTGACTCACAGTACATTTATAAATGACAAAAACTAATGAAGACTGAAATGAGAGTATGGCACAAAGACTGGACTAAAACTACAATTAAAACAGGCAGACAAAAACAACACTACCTCCAGTTCAATGTGATTTGACTATTTTTGAGTTGAACTTTTGGAGGATTTTCCATCCTTACCATAGTGCTTTCAAATATGATCAGTCTCATAGATTACTGTACGTTATCATCCATGCAATAAAAATTTTGTCAAGCCCAAGTTCACAGATTTATGTTCTCAGCGATGTCCTCCATTTCTCTCCTTAACAACCTCTTTTTAAAGAGCAAAAAGCCTCCGACTGCAGAAAAACCCTGGTCTGGGCTGTGTAGACACGTTTAGAGAGATGTAAAAGGTAAATACGTTGGAGTAACAGTGTTTGGACGAACGTGTCTCTGGGCAACAAGCATCTGCTCAGATGCAGCCAAACAGATGCTTGTTAACACAGCGTTGTGTAAATATGTTGGTTTTACAGACCTGCTTGGACTGCAGAATGAGCACGATGACACGGTTTAGTTTGTTTTTTTACTCTGGGATAAATTTTTTCAGCTAAAACCATATTGTATAATCCACAAGGCTGACTCATTGAAATGATTTAAACAAATATATACGAACTGAAATACACTATATGGACAAAAGTATGTGGACATGTTGAATTTAGGTGTTTCTTTACTGACAGGGGTCTGGGATACAAAACAATAATGACTAATGTTATAATATAGTTTTATATTGGAATAAATATCATTGTATTGGTTAGTTTGGTTTAAATTGTTATCTTTGCCTCCGAAATGCCTCAAATAAGGTTTTTACTTAATTTCTCTCAACTTTTATTTATTTATTTATTTTTATCCATGAGTGATTTTAAATGTTCTACCTCAAATTTCTACAATTATTTTTGTGCTCTGACTGTAAATAATCAATTTCTACCACAACTAACCATCTACTTTCTTCACATCTCACTGAGGAAGAAAAATCTCCTGTTAAATTTTTTAGGAAATATTGATGTTTATTAACTACATGGACAAAAATATTGGGACACGTCGAATTCAGGTCTTTCTTTTCTAACAGGGATCTGGGATACAACACAATAATGACAAATGTTATAATATAGTTTTATATTGGGATAAATATCACTGCATTGGTTAGTTTGGTTTAAATTGTTATAAGGCTAATGAAGTTCATTTTGTCTTCTGTTTATGTAATTATACTTTCCTTTTGTTTTGTTCCTTGTCTGAACCAAAGAAAAAAAGAAAAGTACAATTAAATTGTTATGTTTCCTTCCGAAATGCCTCAAATATAGTTTTTACTTAATTTCTTTCAACATTGATTTGTTTTTTGTTTTTTTAATCCATGACTATGATTTTAAATGTTCTACCTCTAAATTTCTACAATATTTTTCGTGCTCTGACTGTAAATAATTTTCTACCACAACGAAACATCTACTTTCTACAACAACTTTAAGGAGATATTGATGTTTATAAACTATATGGACATAAATATTGGGACACATCATGGCTACAGCTATCAGATGTCCTGTTCATGCTGATTTAAGATATAAACATCAATATTAATTAATTTATTTAGAGTCAGAGCATGAGAAATATTTTAGAAATTTAGAGGTAGAACATTTAAAATCATAATCAGGGATAAAAAAAAAAAAAAAAAAAATCAATGTTGAGAGAAATTAAGCAAAAACTATTTCTGAGGTGTTTTTTAGAAGCAAAGATAACAATTTGAACCAAACTAACCAATGCAATGATATTTATCTCAATATAAAACTATATTATGATATTATTCACAATTGTTTTGTATCCCAGACCTCTGTTAGAAAAGAAACACCTGAATTCAACGTGTCCACATACTTTTGTCCATATAGTAACTGAAAATGTTCTATCTGCACTCATCTCTTTTACTTTATTTTAATTGATTTTTATTTGTTTTATTGATTATGTTTTAATTGTGTGTTTTTAACTTGTCTCTCTTCCATTTTTGGAAAGCACCGTGAACTTCCCTGTGTATAAATTACGTTATACTAATACATTTGCCTTGCCATAGTGTATTTTTTTGGTTAAAACCATATCGTGTAATGCACTGAGACAGACCCATTGAAGTGATTTAACCAAATATAAACAAACTGAAAAATCTCAAAAGGTTAAATAGGACTGAGTTGAAAGAAGTGTTTTCTATTTTTAGTGGAGGGGAGTGAAAAGGCCTCGACCGCTCTGATATCCATAAATCTTAGATGGCTGGTTTTGCAGAGTGACTCCATGTATATTTCATCGGTGTCACTTTTGAGCAGGTGACCAGCTGACGGTTGTCCTCACGAAAACCCCAAATCAATAAATCAGCAGGTGCACCGTGACACTGTTGGCTGAGAACGTTGATGAAAAAGCTCCAATTCTTCCTGACAGCAGATTACCGTCACTACCGCCACACGCCAGGCACTGTACGTCCTCTACACTCACACACACACACACACACACACACACACATACACACACGGTTGTCAGACTGTGTGAAGTTCGCTGCTCTGGGACTTCGCTCACCTCCCTCAAACTCCGTCTGACAGTTCCCAGAGTTTTCCTTCAGGCTCTCTTCCTCGTTGATGATGATGTTCTCTATGTCCTTCATGGTCAGGTGGTCGCGGAAGGCGTAGAACAGGATGTGTTTCAGCTCCTCCAGGGTGATCCTCTGCATGTCGAACTGCAGGAGGAGAAAGGAAGGAGAAACCGTCAGAAAGATGGTCCACGTCCTCTGGTATGGAGACCAGCATCAGGCCAGTACACACCAGGAGGACGCAGGTATTCAGATGAACAGGATTCTGTGAAATAATCCTCATAATCCTGTTCAAATCACTGATGAAACCAACAGAAATAACCTACTCCGACTGAAGGTTCCACAGTTCAATTCCCCAAACCAGCAGAGAACCTTTACCCCTTATAGAATATTATCACAAATTAACCTCAGTGTTCCACTGTTACTCAACACTGCCTGAAAGTACATAACGTCACCTTCCTAAAAGTACTTTCATCATCATATCATCACCAGAATTTGAATAATCAAACAGTGGCGAATCCAGAAAAACTGGAACTGGGGTGGGGGGTGGGTGTTCAAGGGGTTCAAAAATCACATAAAACTGTATTTTTTTATTATCATACACTAATAAAACGAATACAGTTTAACTAAAATGACCACTTTTGGAAGGTTTTTCTCAGTTAAAGCATTGAATTCCACTGAATTCCAAATAATTTAAACATCAGAATTAAAAACAACAGGATACAGCAGAGGTATAGGCCTCTGTTTGACAACTTTGTATGATTCACTCAGTCAGTCTGTGTTCAGACATATTTAATATTAGTTCATGCAGTTCTATAGTTCCATCTGTATATTAATACATTCCATACCTCCTGTGGCTGCCCCTTTGGTTTTCACGCAGACCCAAATGCTGCTTAAACAGACAGTTGTCTCTTCATGATTAGACTTTTGTCTAGTTTAGATTTAACTCCCTTTAACATATAGCAGTGGTTTCCAACCAGTGTACCACAGCACATATGTGTGCCGTGGAAAATTATCCAATTTCACCTGATTGTTGTAAGCAAGCAGCGTGATATAGATACATACGACTGCACACACCAGTGATCCACTACAACAACAGTCTCCTGTTTCCCTTTACGAAATAAAAGTTAAAGTAAAAGTGAAACGGCCATGATGCAGCGTATTCTGCTGATAAACCCCTCTCTCACTAGTGATGCACAGATTAGTGGGTTACCCGCGTACCCTGGGTATTGGCTTGGGGGGGGGGGGGGTATGCCTCCCATACTATTATACAACAGACCTAAATCCGGGGGTCCGTCTGAGGGGTCGCTAATGCACCCCTCTCAGCCTTCTTGTTCCAAATGCCCCACCACAATTTCGCCCCTGCACCCCCGATGTGCTCACAGTGGATCTACAAATACACAAAACATTTAGTAACAGGCAGAATATTGATAAACTCACACTTACTTCTCTTAAGACATAGGAAAAATTGAAGAGGTCATTTTTTCGAGGTTATTCTGAAAGTATTTCACTGGTCTGATCCACTTGAGATTGAAGTGGTCTGGATCATCCTTAATTCTTAATATTTTCAGTGTAATTTTTTTAATTTCCCAAATCATCCCATGGGCTGGACTGGACCCTTTGGTGGGCCAGTTTTGGCCCTCAGGCCACATGTTTGACACCCCTGGTGTAACCAAAGAAGAAACCTACCAATAAAAAGGCAAAAAATGATGAGATATTAATAAATACAGTTTTAATTTCCACATGTGTCAGTGCACGAGCTATTGACTCTGATTAATCTAATTTCCACAGCATCTAAAAAAAAATATCAGTACTGTGAGTATTTTTTCATCATTTAATGCAAATGTTCATGAAATAGTATGAAGAAAAACCACAGTTCATCCGTGGCTGACATCTTGCACCAAAAACAATGTGCCTAAAAGTAGGTAAAAACGTCATAAATCAGCTTGTATGTTCTAATAATTCTTGTCCGTGCACATCCCAGTTCTTCCCACAGACATCCATTCACCTCTAATGCATTCACTTTAATCAGAGCATTGCACAGTCGAACTGTTGATTAAATTAAATGCCCTAGAGTTATGGGCTGGGTCTGATTGATTTAAGGTTCACTTTGTGTGTTTGGTCGTTCTGTGTGTGGCTTCTATAGACTGAAAATGTGTGAACAGGAGAAGCTTCAATGTCAAAGAAAAGTTTCTGTTGGAGAAATTCAGAACATCTTTGCATGTGTAACTTGGCTCACAGAGGTCAGATCAAAGCAAAGATACAAAACACTGACGGCAGGATTTACACAAAGCACACATACAGATACACAGCAGCCTTGTAAAAACAGCCCATGACGGGAAATGATCGCCTATAAATCCTGATGCGTTTGTGACCTTGTGTTCGTCAGACTGGACTGGATCTCAGGAGGGAGTCTCTACTCGACAATGAATCCAATCGGTGACACTGAGGTATAGATTTCAGCTCTAATGAAAGTAATGAACAATGACAGGACAAGGTGAGTGAACATGCAGAGAATGAACGAACAACAGCAGAGGAAGTTTACTTAGAGAGATTCATTAACCCTTTAAGCACCAAAGTCACAACTGGCAACATGTTCCTCCTCTTTTCCTTTGGGTTGTTCCTTTTCAGCCAATCATCTTCCTCCATTTTAACCCTATCCTCTGCATCCCCTTCTCTCAAACCAACTATACTTTCATCTCCTCTTTCACTACATCCATAAACCTAGTCTTGGGTGTTCCTCTAGACAAGCAACACAACAGAATGAAACAGACCATAATAGCTCCAGGTATGTTTCCAAATCTTGTTACCACCTCCCACCAGTAGATGGCGGACATTTGCTTTTAAAATCCTAACCCCATTTCAGGGCATGTTTCTATTCAAAGTGAAGAAGAAAATCCAGTTTGATAGATAAAGACAGATTTGGCTACTCTGCTGTTTGGCCAAAAAGCTACTAAAATTTTCTGCATTTTACTTTGCACTAACGTTCAGACTAATCTCATGAAATTGCGTTGTACGAGGGCTGTTCAATAAGTTCATGGCCTCACCCAGAAATACTGGTTGTTATAATACAGGATGTTACATTCTTTCGTGATGGGATAGTGATGCTTGAACATCGATGGACCAAGTGCATTGCTGTAAATGGAGATTATGTTGAAAAATAAAATATAAATTATCAGTCTGTGTTGTTCTGTTCTGGGTGAGGCCATGAACTTATTGAACGGCCCTCGTATATCACGCCAGTTCTTATTGTATTTGGCGTGCTATACATATGCATTTTCATCCTTTCGCGTGTTATTCAACGCCATTTGATGGCAAGATCTCCGGTTTACATATCCATAACCGCTAACCCTAACCCCTAACCCTAACCGCTAATTGCGCTAGTGGCTAATCACGCTAATCACGAACCCCAACCCTAAACCTAACTACTAATCACACTAGCAGCTAATCGCACTAATCGCTAACACTAAACCTAACCACTAACTGTGCTAGCCACTAATTGCTAATCTCATGTTATTTTACATGGCGTGAACATACACACGCAAAGCTTATAATGCGTACAGATAACACGCCACTTTTAATTGACGTCTTATCTGTACACATTTTATGATAGCATATTGCAATGTTTCAGTTCATTTATTTTAATGATAAGATGACAAAAAAACAAAAACACCAAGAAAAATTTCATGTAAATATGTTCAAAGTTTAATTTTACTCAAAGTTATGCAATCCAATATGGCTGCCGCTATGTCACATCACAACATGTAAATTAGATGAGTACATTAATCTCCCATCAAAAACTTCAGGTCATACCCACTATTTGTGTCATTTATTGTATGATTTTATTTTTAACCACTTCCAACATACCGCTTTTTAAAATCTTGATATCAAAATTGTTATTAAAAAAACAAAACAAAAAAACTCTGACACCTAAAGGGTTAACTCTGTGGTTTTGTTGAACAGGATGAGATGCATAAACCGATGCTTACTTCAGTTCCAGATCATGGCAGGACTGATTTTTTCTTAATTTCTTCAACTTAACCTCTATTTAACCAGGAAAGACTCACTTAGATTAAAGTGTATAAACCAGACTCACATCATAAACACAAACTTCTACTGAAATACCAGGTAAATATAAAGTATGTGCAAAGAGAGTAGTTATAGTATTAAATTAACTATGCAAAATATCTACAACCAGATGTTTCTACTTTCGTGGCATTAAAAACCCATTTAAAAGTGCTCAATAAGAGCAGCTGTTTAATTTAAGCAGATTTAAGGTGTTTTTCCAGTTTAATTTATGCCTTTGGAACAGATGGAAACATTAAAAACCGACCCAGAAGATTTTAATTACTTGTAGTTTTTTGACAGATGTGATGGAAACAGACTGAGGATACATTTACAGGTGAGAACATGTGAATGTTTGAGTCTGCATGTGGACGAACAGATCAACAGTGATGAGTAAAGTTCAGAATAAACCCCCGATCTCCACGGTAAACAGCTTTTAGACGATGCGTTCATGTACATCACGTCACCATAGTCCAGCACAGACATAAACAATGCAGCAACACGTCTCTTTAAAGCCTCAAAACCTGTTCTTAAAGTTGCCAGATGCCACTAGTTAACATCACATCCTACCTGGATGCTATATTTAGATGATTTTCTTTGTTTTATTCAGTTCTAATTCAGCTCCTAAATGTGTCCCACTGGACCATGATCTGCCACAAGTCAGATACTGACGATTAAATTAATAAATCTTATGAGTTTAGCTTCTTCTTATACCAGACCGACATAATATCATGCATACAGGCTCTGCCGTTGTCAGATGTTTGGACCCAGAAATTAATTTTACTGCTCAATGATGCCAGATTTCACAATTAGTGAAATTATTAGTGAGATTATTAATTAATTAGGCCACTTAGTGTATTAGCATATTTATATTTTATGCACAGTTGATGTTATAAATACAACTACAAGTGTGTGCATCTGAAAAAACAAAACAAAAACAAAAACAAAAAATGATGAATTTCGACTTAGGTTTAAATTTGTGCATTTATTTGACATGGACATGGGGGTCAGGAGGTTCATGATAATAATAATAATAATAATAATAATAATGATAATAAATTGCATTTATAAAGCACTTTTCATTCAGCAGAATATCAAAGTGCTACAGAGAAAAGACAGTCCAATAAAAAATAAAAGAATAAAAATAAAAAATAAAAATACCGTATCAGGAATAAAAGACTAGGCGAATAAAACAGAGCATCAAGGTGGCCCATAAAAAACCTGTCTAAACAGGAATGTTTTTAGCCCCCTTTTGAAGGAGTCTAGTGGCTGAGGAGCTCTTAGGTGGTCAGGGAGGGAGTTCCAGATATGGGGGGCGGCAGAGGAGAAGGCCCGGTCACCCATGGTCCAAAGTTTAGTTCCGGGGTGGGGGGTGGGGGGGGGTGGGGGGGTTGCTGTGGGGCCCCGGAGACTACAGGTGGAGACTATGCACCTTTATGATGACATAAAGGGCCGTTAATTCAAAAAAGGATGAGAAACACTATACTAAACAATATATTTTCAGTTTGATAATTAAATAAATATACCTAAATAAGTGTGCAAAAAACATTGCTGTGTTGTTAAAAATTGTGTGATTATAATGAGGAACATTTGAATAATTTAACGACAGATAATTCAAGCACAGACAAATAGAATTCACCTCTTATTGTGTTTTCAGTGCAGTCGGTATCAGATGTAGGTTTTACACCTTCCAACATGACAGTTACTGTAACTCAGACATGTGTTCTGACTCCACTGAAACTGTGAAACAGATTAACGAGTAGAGAACCAGTATGACCAAATAAACATACTAAAATAAGTCAACTTTCATGCGACAGTAGTCACTTTTCCATTGACCCTCAAATTGCGTGAGTATAACTTGTGCATAAAAATGTACCTAGTGGAAAAATGACAATTTCACCCAAACTCTTGTTTCAAGTTTTTGCGCTGGTAAGAGGTGGTTTTTCAGTCATAGTGCAAATGGTATAACACGCAAAACTTCAATGAGAAAGACCTTTTTCTGCAACTAGAGTCACGTGAATAAAAAAAATGGATGTTGACAGACATTACAACAAGAGAAGAAGAAAAGTTTTAAAAGAAACATGGTGCAGTGTCTGTGGACGCACCAGGAAATTGAATCATTTTTTAATTTAGAACGGGATGATATATAATAATAACCAATATATCTGTAAATCAACACTAGATAGATAGATAGATACAGGGTGGGGAAGCAAAATTTACAATGAACATTTAGTTGTTTTTTCTCAGCAGGCACTACGTCAATTGTTTTGAAACCAAACATATATTGATGTCATAATCATACCTAACACTATTATCCATACCTTTTCAGGAACTTTTGCCCATATGAGTAATCAGGAAAGCGAACGTCAAAGAGTGTGGGATTTGCTGAATGCACTCGTCACACCAAAGGAGATTTCAAAAATAGTTGGAGTGTCCATAAAGACTGTTTATAATGGAAAGAAGAGAATGACTATGAGCAAAACTATTACGAGAAAGTCTGGAAGATACTATTAAAGAAGAATGGGAGAAGTTGTCACCTGAATATTTGAGGAACACTTGCGCAAGTTTCAGGAAGCGTGTGAAGGCAGTTATTGAGAAAGAAGGAGGACACATAGAATAAAAACATTTTCTATTATGTCAGTTTTCTTGTGGCAAATAAATTCTCATGACTTTCAATAAACTAATTGGTCATACACTGTCTTTCAATCCCTGCCTCAAAATATTGTAAATTTTGCCTCCCCACCTTGTAGATAGATAGATAGATAGATAGATAGATAGATAGATAGATAGATAGATAGATAGATAGATAGATAGATAGATAGATAGATAGATAGATAGATAGATAGATAGATAGATAGATAGATAGATAGATAGATAGATAGCTTTATTGTCTGCTCCAAGTAAAAACACAAAATTCATCTTTTGTCACAGCTGTAAGACAAAATTTAAAAAACACACTCAGGCATTAAAAACATCCCAACACACTCAAAAGCACAATTCAATGGACAAAAACAAGTAAAAAACATAAAACGTCTATTTATGTTCATTGCCATGTTTATGGAATGACTTCTCGTATCATCTCACGACACTAAACAAATCATTACATTTGTGATTTAATGGAAAAACCGACATTACGCACTTCTGTTTTTTCGACATTTAGTAAATATCAGTAAAGTTTTACACATATGTCCAATGGAAAAGTGACTAGTGATGCCATCGCAGTGGTTAAAGTGTTAATTATCTGTGTGATCAGTGTTTTCTGTGGTGTGGATTCCTAGGCATCAGTGGATGAATATTGACAGCCTTGACATTCTTACATCATCTCCTCCTAGAAACATTCTGCACCATCAATTCCTCACTATAAAACTGGACACATAACAGTTCCAGTTTGGACCCAGCCCTTCCACTCACTGACAATAACTGATCGTATTGATCATATGAGTGATGCACTGGATAATTACATAAATCACAACATAAATCACATTTCCACGTACATCACACTGTGCAGCGATGTCATTTGTTATCTCTGCACCTCAGCTCACAAACACTCTGCCAGTCCGCCTCCAGTGTTAATCGGCCTTCGTTAAGATTCATCATCACAGCTAATTAAAAGTTAGGGGTCAGCGCTTTATCTTTTATTTGCAAGTTCATTAATCAAAAGAGAAAGCAAATGTAAATGTTGGCAAGAGAGAAGTAAAACAATAGATGCACAGAATAATGAATCACACATTTTATTGAAATGCAAATTAAAACTGACAGAAGGGATAATTATATGATGCACAGTTAAAACTTCAAACAGAACTTAACCCATAAAGACCCAAACATCCAACATCGACCAAAGACATCTGCTGACAAACTGTTGAACACCTGTTGATCCACTAATCCTATCAATACGTGTAAATAATTGGTGTAAAATACAGTTTGTCATCTTTTCATGGTCATCAGATATGACCCATTTGGTTGTTCAGAGGCTCCGTAGTTACCATGGAAACACTCTCATCTTTAACAACACTGATTCACCAGTAAAACCCATAGAGTTGGATCAATGACAGTGGATGGACACACTGGGTTTATGTTCAGTTAATGATAGATTTTACTTTTGTCCGAGCTTTTATGAACATCTACATGATCAGTAAATTAAATACAGGAAAATACATGATTTTGACTGAAAAAACACAAATTATAGAAGATTATATTACAAGAAATTGTGATCAATCACTTAAGAAAAGTTAAATATAGAGGAAAAGTAGCACTGGGTCTTTATGGGTTTACATACATACATACATACATACATACAGGGTGGGGAAGCAAAATTTACAATGAACATTTAGTTGTTTTTTCTCAGCAGGCACTACGTCAATTGTTTTGAAACCAAACATATACTGAACAAAAATATAAACGCACCACTTTTGTTTTTGCTCCCATTTGTCATGAGCTGAACTCAAAGATCTAAAACTTTTTCTGTGTACACACAAGGTTTATTTCTCTCAAATATTGTTCACAAATCTGTCTAAATTTGTGTTAGTGAACACTTCTTCTTTGCTGAGATAATCCATCCACCTCACAGGTGTGGCAGATCCAGATGCTGATTAGACAGCAGGATTTTTGCACAGGTGTGCCTTAGGCTGGCCACAATAAAAGGCCACTCTAAAATGTGCAGTTTTATCACACAGCACAATACCACAGATGTCACAAGTTTTGAGGGAATATGCACTGGTCATGCTGACTTCAGGAATCTCCACCAGAGCTTTTGCCTGTGAATTGAATGTTCATTTCTCTACCACAAGCCATCTCCAAAGCTGTTTCAGAGAATTCATGAAGAAGACTGTGCGAGGAAAATGGTGGTCACACCAAATACTGACTGGTTTTCTGACCCCCCTGGACCACCCAATACAGTAAAAGTGCACATTTTAGAGTGGCCTTTTATTGTGGCCAGCCTAAGTCACACCTGTGCAATAATCCTGCTGTCTAATCAGCATCTTGATATGCCACACCTGTGAGGTGGATGGATTATCTCAGCAAAGGACAAAGGAGAAGTGCTCACTAACACAGATTTAGACAAATTTATGAACAATATCTGAGAGAAATAGGCCTTTTGTGTACATAGAAAAAGTTTTAGATCTTTGCGTTCAGCTCATGAAAAATGGGAGCAAAAACAAAAGTGGTGCGTTTATATTTTTGTTCAGTGTATTTTGATGTCATAATCATACCTAACACTATTATCCATACCTTTTCAGAAACTTTTGCCCATATGAGTAATCAGGAAAGCAAACGTCAAAGAGTGTGTGATTTGCTGAATGCACTCGTCACACCAAAGGAGATTTCAAAAATAGAGTGTCCATAAAGACTGTTTATAATGGAAAGAAGAGAATGACTATGAGCAAAACTATTACGAGAAAGTCTGGAAGATACTATTAAAGAAGAATGGGAGAAGTTGTCACCTGAATATTTGAGGAACACTTGCACAAGTTTCAGGAAGTGTGTGAAGGCAATTATTGAGAAAGAAGGAGGACACATAGAATAAAAACATTTTCTATTATGTACATTTTCTTGTGGGAAATAAATTCTCATGACTTTCAATAAACTAATTGGTCATACACTGTCTTTCAATCCCTGCCTCAAAATATTGTAAATTTTGCTTCCCCACCCTGTACATACATAAATAAATGAGTCACTGCCAATCTATAAACCAAATTTGGTATGAATTCAGCCAATAGTTTTGCTGCTACAATGTTAACAAACAACAAACAAATTCAACCAAAAACAATTCCCCTTGCCTCCTCTTTGGGGGCAGGGTAATAAAAATACACTGTCCACTGCAAAGGACATTCCATAAAGACAAAAAAGTATCTGAAAAAACTGTTGCATTATGCTGTTTCGAATCAAGAGAATTATTTTAAGTAAAAAAAGCCAAAACTTTTACTTTCCCGGATATAATGATTATTATATTGATTGATGTAGATATGCAGTCGTGGAAAAAAATTATTACACCATTGAAAGTCATCAAAAACAATAGTAATGCAATCCAGTACTAACTCCTGTGTGTGTCATGTGACTAAAACAGACAGAAAAGAAAATATGGAATGTCTAAAAGCACTGTTTTTGTCAGTACAATGCCATAGATATTGATGGAAGAACGGAAGTGATTTTGGTGATTATCAAGAAAACATGGAAAATGGATAGATATCAGCCCTGAAATTAAACTACTATGAGCTATTTTTGTTGTTATCATTATATTCATCCAAACAAATGTACCTTTAGTTGTACCAGGCACTAAAATGAACAAGAAACTGAAGAAAACAAGGGTGGTCTAATGATTTTTTCTGCGAGTGTATGTATTTAATATTATGCCTCTTATTTTACTGGTCTGTCCCATTTGAGATCACACTGGTCTGAATGTGGAAGCTAAACTAAAATGGTTTTGACAGCCCTGCCTTAGATCGTAGGTTTAGTCTAATTCCATTAGTATTCACACAGATCCTTCACAGACCGAGTTCTGTTTTTGTCTCTTTTCGTTGGAGAACACAAACACCTGCAGCGATCCTGCAGCATCTGCCACTTAAACTTCACTTCCAGCCTCTACGGTGTCACGTCCCCCCAGGGGGAGTCGGGGCTGCGTCTAATTGTGTTTACATGACCTCTGGGGCGACCTTGGCGTTCCTAACGACGCCATGGCGGGTGGACGTAAGAGACCGGCGGAGCTTCATTTGCCAGAGAAAAGCGCCGCAGGATAGATTCATTCAGTGAACGCTCCGGCGGCAGATAAGAAAGAGGCATTTTCTATTCTCCTACTTCATCCCACTGACGCATCCAGAGTGGATTCACATTCAAGCACACACTGACCTTTATAGAGGAGTGTGGAGAATGAAAGGACAGAAGAAGAAAAGACCGCTCGTAGATGTACAGTGACCTACAGTTTGGCGCCCAAGCCTGTGTTTCCAGCAGAGGAAACCTTCAGGAGGTGCTTTTGTTGCACAAGCCTCACACTAGTGGAACCGCGTGGCTTTAATGGAAGACACTGGGAAAGCTGGAAATGTCACATACTGTTAAGATCAGCTGTGGTTAAAAGTCGCTGCTTTGAAGCCGCCGTCGTCTCTGAAATCTGCCTCCTTTGAACACAGAGCGTCATTGGTATGCACGAAATGGAGAAAGTGTTCAACCCTTTAACCCCTCACACATGATTCCAGGTAAACGTGTGAATTATCGTCTGTTTCAGGTTCATTAAAGTTGCTGTGAATATGTGTTTGTGTTCCTTTTCTTCAGTGCTTTTGTTTTACTGTGGGTTTAACGCTAAATTAGGAAAAATTTATTATTCGATTCATGTATGAAGTTATTGATAAAGGTGTAAAAGCACTTGAGGGGTAGGATTAAATAAGTCTATACTTCTGCCTACTAATTTTCAACCAAGCACATTCAGACACATACTTAAAGACAGACTCTGTTCATTTAAATGTTATTTTGTTTTTGCCTTTGTTTTATTTTGTTTCTTTGGATGTTCTAAATACATTAAATAAATGAATGAATGAATGAATAAATAAAATAAATAAACTAGAAGCACTCGGAGAGCGCAGACCTCCGCCAAGGCTGATCAGTGGCCCCCCCCCCGTGGGCCCCCCCACGCCAAGGAGGTTATGTTTTTGCCAGGGTTTGTTTGTTTGTTTGTCTGTCTGTCTGTCTGTTTGTCTGTCCGTTAGTGTGCAACATAACTCAAAAAGTTATGGACAGATTTGGATGAAATTTTGTGGTCTGCGACCCCCCCGTGGGCCCCCCCACCCCCGATCACCACCAAAATTTAATCATTTCTTCCTTATCCCATTTCCAACAAACCCAGAAAATTTCATCCAAATCTGTCCATAACTTTTTGAGTTATGTTGCACACTAACGGACAGACAAACAGACAGACAGACAGACAGACAAACAAACAAACAAACCCTGGCAAAAACATAACCTCCTTGGCGGAGGTAATAAATAAATAAATAAATCTGTAACTGGCAACTCGTACAGGGTGTACTCCGCCTTCACCCATAAGTAGCAGGGATAGGCTCAAAGCGACCCTTGTGACCCTAGTGAGGAAAAAGTGGGTTCAGAAAATGAATGAATAAATAATACTGTGTGTTTTAGGGTCAAAACAGGTGGAACTAGAAGCACTCAGAGAGCGCAAACCTCCGCCAAGGCAGATCATTGGGCCCCCATGCCCCACCCCCACCCCCGATCACCACCAAAATTTAATAATTTGTTCCTTGTGCCAGTATCAACATTTCCTGAAATTTTCATCCAAATCCATCCATAACCTTTTGAGTTATCTTGCACACAAACAGACAGACAAACCAACGCCGACAAAAACATAACCTCCTTGGCGGAGGTAAAAACAGAAAAAGACAAAGACAGGAAGTGAAGTTTGACAGGTTTTTCTAAATAAGGCACTCAGAATGTACATCAGTAAGAGTTTTAGGATGTTGAACGTGAACTGTGAACTGGAACACACTGAACAACAAGGATTTGAATTTGGGCTCAGTAAGTTTTGTTTTGTTGCTCATTTTCTAAATCAGTCCATCTGCTTTTCAGCACATGGTTAAACTCCAAAAACCAGTTACATGGTCAAAACTTAGCAAAAATACAGTTTAAAAAAATAAATAAAAGAAAATCACAAAAACACAGTAAACAACAGTAAAAAAAAAAAAAAAAAAAAGGCAGGAAAATGGCGCAAAAACAAGAAAAGGCAATGGTTACTGCCGCACTACGATGGTACCAAATATGGGTTTGTCAATTGCCACAGAGCCAATCAAATGTCAGCATTTTTACTAGAGCCAATCACAGATACTGTTCCATGAGCTCATTCTCCTCTTGTTGCCATAGTACTGTGGTCATATAAGGAAGAAACGACAAATTAGTGATAGTATATAGTTTTGAATAGGACTTATTGTTCTAAATGTTCTCTATGTTGTTTTATGGTGTTGTTTGCTCTGTGCAGTCAGTGAGGCTGGAGAAGGTGGGCGGAGCTAGATGTTATATGCAGTAGTGTGTCATGTGACTTTGCAGTTCTGTGTCAGTTGTGTATTGAGTGCTGTAGTCCGCATTCTGCATTCTGAATGTTGACCCAGTGGCTGGTGTGGTGTCGAAAATCAGTATTTTAATCAAAAGTATTCAGTTTGTATTCAGAAGTATTTAAACTGTATTCATTTGCGTGCCAGAAGTTATTCTTAGTGTCATGTGTAGATTGTACCAGAGTAGCTGACTTTTTTTCCCTAGCAGACCCACAAAAGAAGCCATCAAAAGAACATGTGAATTTATGGAAAGTTACAAAACGGGGCAGGCAGAAAGAACATGTGAGCTCATGGAAAGTTTTGGAAAACATGGTGTATAAAAGAAGCACATATGAATGGAAATTTTGGACATTCCGGGAAATAATTTACATATTCTGGGAAAAAGTTATATATTAATATATCATAAACTAATACTGGGAATTAGTTGCATATGTATATGTTTTGACCAATCCTGACAAACACCAGAAAGACCTTACCCTATCAGACACAAGGTAAAAAGGGGGTTTCCGACGTGACTAGATTAATGTTCAAAACATGCTAAAAATGGGTATGGTTTGTAGCTAAACCCAACCTACTTTTGACAATATAAAAGTGGTCTCCCAGAGCAGAAAGTCAGTTGTTTCTGCAGATATCAACTCAGTGATATTTTATGCATGGATAAACACTTAATGCGGCTCCAATTCTTCTTGATCTCTGATTTTGACTCGACTCTGTGTGCATTTACTTGACGGGGCTCCGCTACATAGATTAGGGAGGACAGAGGCATACATTAACATAAACATGCATAACATAAACATGACATAAACATTCAAATAAACATGCCAGAGTACAGTGAGGAAGAGCGTCAAAGGGACCAGAGATGTCTCCCACCTGTGGCCGTAAATTTTACACGACACTGATTTAAATCAATGTTGGATTTTAAGTTTGACCTATTTGCTATCTGATTGCCTTCGTACTTTTCAGGATGTAACAGGTTACGAGTCTAGACCTGATATAACGAGGGTGCTGATTGGCTGTGCGGTTTCAGACAAAACCATATTTGGTGCCACAGTACTGTGTCAGCAGTCATCTTGAAAAAAACAAGCAAAAAAAAAGGCTCAAACCATCTATTTTTATAGTAAGTCGGTCTCGTTCACTGCTCTGTGTTTTGGGGGGGGGCACTGAACATGCTCAGATGTCTATGGAAAGTGCAAGGTCTATTCTATCAGCAAATATTGAATTTTTCTTATTGAGCAAATGATTGAATTTGTATGAATATTTCAAATTAATCATACAATAGAATGCTGACCACAGACACGTCAGGGGTTAAAGGGTTAATGTACTTTGGCACTTCTTTTCAGAGAAGCTACACCGTGTTTCAAACTTCAGACAAACATTTCAGGACCTTGGAGTTGGAAATTAGAGTAAATGTAATTAGATTTTCTTTTCTCAGATTCGATTTTCAGGAAAACGTCCTTTTGTGTCACAGAGGCTGCAGTCGTATTCTTTTTATAGTCTCATATTCTGGGCTTTGAAAACATTACTCATGGATACAGTATCTTGTAATGGTCGAAATCCCACTGTTTTATGTTTCATAACCACAACGCAGTGAAAGTTGGCAGGAATAATGGTTTGCCTGAGTTATGCCTGAATAATTTATCCAGAATTACTAAGTCAGAGGGTTTTACTTCCAGCTGACGAAAGGCCAGATTTGGTTCAAAGACCTGAAGTCAGAGGACTGAAACTCCAACACTTCTGTCTTTTATACTTTCAAAATGGGAGTCAATGCTCTGTTTTCATTAGTTCCTTGTTTCTTTTAAAACTGGAGGCCTAGGCATCTTCATGTTTTTGTTTTTTTTTTGCAATAAAAGTATCAGAAAATGTCTTTTTTGCCATTTCTTTTGCACCTTTGTTTTCAGGAAGAATTTAACTTTCAACATCTGGACATCTATATTATAAAAGGGAAGTGGACCGTACAGAGCTGACTGTTGCATATGTGTGCGAGTGTTGCATAAATATGTTGCATATAGTATATCTGTAGTATAGTAGTATAGAGTTGGCTTTTTCTATATTTTTGTTCATATATTTTTTTTGTATTTTTACCCCGCCCCCCCACACAGGGAGGAAAGGGGTATTGTTTTTGGTTGAGTTTGTTTCTTTGTCTGTTTTAACACTAGCAGCAAAACTATTGGTTGAATTCATGCCAAATTGGGTTTATAGATTACCAGTGACCCAGAATAGATGTGGTTACATTTTGGGAAAAGTAGGTCAAAGTTTGAATTTTTTAAGATAAGATACTTTATTGTCATTATACAGAATGTACAATGAAATTCAGGTGCACTATCAGGATACGGACTCATAAAATAACAATAGTAAGAAATAGTATTAATAACTATAAAATATAAATATATAATAAAAACATAATAAAAACAAAATATAAAAACAAATACGCATCACTCACATATTAACATCCATACATTCATTCCCTCACACATCCACCTCCTTCTTTATCACACAGCAGTACGTCACACACACATCCCGTCAGTGCCAGTGTATACAGTGCAATGTACAAAATAGTGCAATTAAAAAATGTATGTACTTTAGTGGTTGAGTTCATTGTTTAGTATAGATATGGCTTGTTAATTCTTAAATCTTTAAATCTTTTTTCCCTCCCATTTACTTAGAATGGGATGAATTTCAAATGTCTATAAAAACAAATTTTGTTTCAATTTCCTTCAAACTTGGCACCTACTGTATATAGAGGCAACTGATCTGACATCAGCACACGCACAGACATGATGACATCAGCTGGATCGATGCCAAAATCAGCTACAATACGTGCGAGGGGCGGGGTTTGTTGTGCCTGGAACCATTTGTTTTATATTTTTACTTCTTGGATGTTCTTACAAGTAAGGAACCAAATATGATAACTTCATTGACCTTGATTTTCTAGAACTGTAATGTTCTAAAAATGTTGTTCTAATGTTCTAAAATGCATGTTCCAAGCATCTTACATGTAATTTTCTTGTATTGTTTTTTATATAAATTCTTGGATTTTTTTTTTAAAATTTGGCCACTTATGGGTAAGGATTCAAAGGAGTTTTATTCATCATTCCATCACAAAGAGGACGAAACTGGTTTCTGAGGACCCATATTTGCATTATCAAAAAAATAAATAACTAATAAATAAATGAATACATTAGAATCGACTAAAACTAAGGCTAATTTAAAATAAGTAAAATATACGTCTAAAATTAAACTTTAAAATACCTACATAAAAATAATAACACATATTTACAACCTAACCTAGCTTATACACAGTAGACACTGAAGTACAGTGCAAACAGCAGAGTGAAGTGTAAAGTGCAAAGAGGCGGTGCAATAAGGTGCAGAACCAAATATGGTAACTTCACTGACCTTGATTTTCTACATAATAATAAAACATTTTGAAAAATTTAAAACAAAAGTAAGTTTGTCTTATTATGTCATTCAATAACACACAACTTTGAATGTCAGAGTATTTCTCTGACACTATAAAGCACAGGTGTCAAACATGCGGCCCGGGGGCCAAATCCGGCCCGCCAAAGGGTCCAATCCAGCCCGCAGGATGAATTTATAAAATGCAAAAATTACACTGAAGATATTAACAAGCAATGGTGTCAAAATCATTTTAATTCAGGTTCCATATACAGTCCAATTAGATTTCAAGTGGGTCAGATCAGTAAAATATGATCATAATAACCTATAAATAATGACAACCCCACATTTTGTCTTTGTTTTTTGGGTGTAAAAAAGTAAAATTACATGAAAATGTTCATATTACCAAACTATACTTTTACAAAAAATGTGAATAACCTGAACAAATATGAAGAAACGGAAATGTGTTAAGAAAAGTAGATGCAGTTTTACCAATATTCTGCCTGTTACTAAATGTTTTGTGCGATTGTAATGCACATGCGTAAATGATAAACTGATAAACCAAGGTGGAATATTGTTAAAATTGCACTTGTTTTTCTTAAGACAATTCAAGTTGTTCGTGTTATTCAGATTTTTAACCCTTTCATGCATAGGTCACTACAGTGGACAGTTCTTCTGCAGCTGTTCTCTTGTACATTCATGGGTTTTGATGTTTTAGTTCCATATCAGCCAACACAGTGGACACTTCTGCACCATCCCATACACTGACAGTCAGACCATTACTGTAACTTTGCTGTTCTTGGTAAACCTGATCTGCACTAACATGTTTAAGTGTAAATTAATTATTATTTGTTAGTCAAGAAGTTTTTTTTTTGCATATTATCTCCATGAAGTGAGTAATTACTAGCATTAGAATATGTTAAAATGTGAGAAGACATCAGATTAGCAGCATTAAAAATGTTTTTATTTCATTGTTTTCATATCACTTTCTGATATTGGGTTTTAAATACATGTTTCTTTGATTCAAAAATTAAATGCATGGATATTTTTGTTAACTCCATAGGAAAAAAAAACTCGATCACATTATTTTTTTCATGCCTAAGGAGGAATAAAAACACTGAAGAAAAAAATCTTGACTAGGGTTCTCACAATTCATGCATGAAAGGGTTAAGGTAACTTTGTAGATGTAAACCTGATCATAATATAATTTTACTTTTTTCACTGGTATTATTTTACTGGTCCGGCCCACTGCAGATCAAAGTGGACTGAATGTGGCCCCTGAATGAAAATGAGTTTGACACCCCTGCTATAAAGGGTTAATGCAGCTGCTGACAGTCTTGTACACTTTAAAACTGACATTATTATTTTTCACTTCCTGATAATGTGATAAAATCTACCTATCTACCAATCTCCTCCTCAGCAGACTCTAATCGAAGTGTTTTCCTCCTGAACATAAGCTCAATCTTAGAAGTAGAGGTGTTTTTTTTTCAGTCTGTGATCGACACCGTCCTTAGCTTTAACGGTTTATTCTTCGTTTTTTTTTTTTTGCTCAGTTGACCGCGCGGCTGTTTTCTAAACTGCAAAGTGGATTTTAGGTTCAAGGCGAGGAAGAAGAGTCACCCAAAACAAAAGCTCTGTCCGTGTTCTTCTCCACACATGAGAACGAGGCGTGTTGATCTGCTCACGCTCACAGGCGGTGAGAAGGCGCCAAGAGGCGGTGTCCGTCCATCTGCTGAGCTCTGACCCGTCCACAGATAAAACTACACACATCCAGTTACAGGGGGATTCTAATCTGAAATTCATCGCAAAGGGACGGCAGTAAAAAACAAACAAAAAACAAAACAAAACAGATGTATTACTGTGTTGGAAAACAAGAGGATGATGGGATTGAATGCGGAGACGCACTGCAGCTGATCGGTTTAACCTCTCAGTTCTTTCAACATGTCTTTTAAAACTGTTTAGGATCAAAACACAGTAATGTCCTGTCAGAGAGCAAAATTTAAATAACTGCCATTCCAACAATTATTTCAATATAAAGTAGCTTTTTGTTTTGGATAATCCCTTATGGTCCAACTAAAGCAAAAATGAATGTAAAAGTAAAAATGTGGGTCATTTAGCAACACTAATCTGTCAAATTGTCTCTAAAATGTCCCAGCAGAGAGATTTCAAATACAGTGTTTTGACCCTTTACAGCACAGGTGTCAAACATGCGGCCTGGGGGCCAAATCTGGCCCGCCAAAGGGTTCAGTCTGGCCCTTGGGATGAATCTGTGAAATGCAAAAATTACACTGACTTTTTATCATTGTTTAATTTATTGTTTATACATTATTTATTGCAATACAGTTTGGGCGATAACCTGTCCCACGTATCTCAATAATATTCTCTTAATTCAAAAGAAATTTTTAAGGATGATCAGTTTTTCTAAGAGACTCCACTCATCTGCTCCTCTTTTCCAAAAATTCAATCTTCTCTCAGTTTTTGATGTGAACATTTACCAGACCTGTGTCTTCATGTACAAATATGTTCACTTAACTCATATTCCTCCTAAAGTTTTTCACAATTACTTTATGTTGTCTTCTGTTATTCACAACTTTCCGACACGATTTTCAAGCAAATTTTCTCTTCCGTACTGCCGAACTTCAGTCTGTCAGTCTTCTCTGAAATATGGTGGACCAAATCTGTGGAATAATCTAAGACCTGAACTTCAGTCAACATCTACTTTATCACTGTTTAAAAAGCATCTGAAAAGGACTTTAATTCATGAAAAAATGTAAGGCTGTATATCACTTGATTTGTATTTGATGATTTGTAATGTGGATTACATTTTTATTGTTTCTACTTTAGTTTATTATTTCAGTTATATTGTATTTTTTAATTCTTCTTTTTGTGTATTGTTCAGTTCGGGGGAGGTATTGATATAAGCCTTCTTTTTTGGCTTCTAACCTCTCCTGCACAATTTTGTTACTTGTTTGAATGTTGTTGTTTTTTCCATTGCTGTTTTTATTTTTGTGCAAATAAATAAATAAATAAATAAATACATTCTATCAAAATTGTATCGAACATGTCTCATAATATCAAGGAAAAGTTATTACGTGATATAGTTATCGTTTTATCACCCAGCCCTATTTGTGCATACTGTATATGTTATATTTTCTGCGCAGAGATTGAAATATAAAAGACAGTTAATGCAAACAAACCCATTTGTGCTCTTTTATTCCTTCACCCAATGAGAATCGATAAGAGAATCGGAATCAGAATCGTTAAACTGTTATTAAGTCCCATCCCTATATTAGACCATTTACAGCCATGTTTCCAGATCTAATGCACTGACACCTAAGTAGCTTTTCATGTCCCAATTTTGGTCCTATTTTTGGCCCCAATATTTGATGCAAAGTTCATTGATTCTGGGATGGATCAGAGTAAGAGTATCATATTATTTGCATTTATCTGAGGTCATCATTAGGTCCATCCTGGAGGGAAATACGTCTACATTTGTCTTTTATTATTGGGTCTAAAAAGCTAGAAGTGTCAGATACAAAATAAACCCAGTTTCATAGACGCACCCATATGTTCTTTCTATTAACTGTTTATTGTTGAATGTATCTGTTATATGTTTTAACTGTGTAATCTTATAACCGTGTGTTGTATCTGCTGCTGCCACTCTTGGCCAGGTCTCCCTTGTCAATGAGGATCTTAATCTAAATGGAATTTTTCCTGGTTAAATAAAAATAAATACAAAATAAAGTGGTTTAAGCTCCTGCACTGGAAACAAAACCAGTATATTAGTCTCATATCTTGTCACTACAGCTCTGTACCATGCACACATGCAGAAAACCTGACAAAACAGAGATCATTTATGCTACTGTAAGTGTAAAAATAGTTTGGGTTCATT
Source organism: Sphaeramia orbicularis (assembly GCF_902148855.1). Classification (NCBI taxonomy): domain Eukaryota; kingdom Metazoa; phylum Chordata; class Actinopteri; order Kurtiformes; family Apogonidae; genus Sphaeramia; species Sphaeramia orbicularis. The sequence goes on along the minus strand of NC_043969.1, from coordinate 45,265,487 downwards.
ATGAAAGTATAAGATCCTATTAGACAACTGTGGGCTTTGTATGTCCCAATTTTGGTCCTATTTTTGGCCTCAATATTTTATTAAAAATTCATTAATTTTGGGATGGATCAGAGTATGAGTAGAATTTTTTGCATTTATCTGAGATCATTATTAGGTACATCCTGGGGGAAATATGTCTACATTTGTCTTTTATTATTGGGTCTAAAAAGCTGGAAAAGTGTCAGATACAAAATGAACCCAGTTTCATATTAACTGTTTATTGTTGAATGTATCGGTTATATGTGTTTTAACTGTGTAATCTTATAACTGTGTGTTGTATCTGCTGCTGCCACTCTTGGCCAGGTCTCCCTTGTCAATGAGGATCTTAATCTAAATGGAATTTTTCCTGGTTAAATAAAAATAAATACAAAATAAACTGGTTTAAGCTCCTGCACTGGAAACAAAACCAGTATATTAGTCTCATATCTTGTCACTACAGCTCTGTACCATGCACACATGCAGAAAACATCACAAAACAGAGATCATTTATGCTACTGTAAGTGTAAAAATAATTTGGGTTCATTACAAAAGTATAAGACCCTATTAGATGACCGTGGGCTTTGTATGTCCCAATTCTGGTCCTATTTTTGGCCTCAATATTTTGTTAAAAATTCATTAATTTTGGGATGGATCAGAGTAAGAGTATAATTTTTTTTGCATTTATCTGAGATCATTATTAGGTACATCCTGGAGGGAAATATGTCTACATTTGTCTTTTATTATTGGGTGGAAAGAGCTCTTTTCACAAGGTAAACAAAGGTTTGTAAATGAACAAGATGAACTCCGCCTGAGCGCTGACACCTGAGCAGACCTCTGCAGCTGTGACAAAGACGCCTCGTCCTCTGAGATCAAACACTTTCCTACTGAACAAATATTTAGGTCACATTGCAGCCAAAATACTGTGGTGACACTGTGATTTCTTTTAACCCTGTGATATATATTGTAATATGAAAAAATACTCAGGAGGATATAATAGCTGTGTGGTGCCGACGTAAATTTTCGAACTAATTAGTCGTGTTTCCTCTCTTTGTGAACGGCGAACACTGAACTGACCTCTGTTTTTTTGTCTCTAGCATCACTGACTTTTCCTCTAATACACAGGTGTCAAACATACACAGGATCCAATTCAGCCTATAGGAGGAATTTGTGAAATACAAAATTTATTCTTAAGATTGTTTATTGTTTACTGGGGAATAGGGCTGCACGATATTGGGAAAAAAACTGACATTGTGATTTTTTTTTTAACCCTGCGATACATATTGCGATATGAAAAAATACTCAGGAGGATATAATAGCTGTGTGGCGCCAATGTAAATGGTCAAACAAATTAGTTGTGTTTCCTCTCATTGTGTTGACAGATGGAAGGCACTATCAACACAGAACATGTGTTTCAGTTTCATCCTTCTTGTAGCTGAAATAATTCCAGATACTGACGTTAGTTTTTATTAATATCTGGTATTAATATCTGGTAGGATAAGTTGTAAATGGGTATTATCATATTAATGTGCATAGGAAAAAGGATGTGTGATATTATGTTGTTGTTGTTGTAGTACTGATATTCATACAAAATAATAATTGCTATATAGCAGGGGTGTCAAACTCATTTTAGTTCAGGGGCCATATTCACCCCAATATGATCTCAAGTGGGCCGGACCAGTAACAAAATGCAAGTGAAAAAAGTAAAATTACATTATGATAATGTTTATATCTACATTGTTTCCTTTAAAAATCTGAATAACAGGAACAACTTGAAATGTTTTAAGAATATTCTGCCTCAGTTTATCAGTTTATCATTTGCACATGTGCATTACAGCTTACATTACAATTACAAATACACATAATATTGATTAAATTACATTTACTTTTCTCAAGAACATTTCACATTGTTCATATTTCTTCAGGTTATTCACATTTTTTGTAAAAGGATACTTTGTTAATGTAAACATTTTCGTGTAATTTAAATTTTTTTTTTCACATTTAACAAAGACAAAATTTGCAATTGTTGTTATTTATAGGTTATTATGACAGTATTTTCTGGTCTGACCCAACTGAGATCTAATTGGTTTATATGTGTATGTAAAAGGATTTTTACACTATTGATTGTTAATATCTTCAGTGTAATTTTTGCATTTCACAAATTCATCCTAGGGGCCAGATTGGACCATTTGGCGGGCCAGATTTGGCCCCTGGGCCCCATGTTTGACACCTGTGGTATATAGTGATCATAAGGAATAGAAATTGGGGGTAGGAGTACATTACTTGAAGGTCTAGTTTATAGTGCATTAAGTGCACATTCATAAGACATTATAATGCATTTATAATGCATTATAAAAGTCATTACAACAGTTTATGATCATGTACAACAACTTATACCGAGGTTAATAAAGTATTATAAGTGTAGGCATAATGTATTATAAATTCAGCTTTCATAATGTTTTATACATCCATACCAAAGCAGTGTGAAGGAATTTCTTTTTTTAGGTGGGGAACTTTTGTTAGGTTTTGTCACTGGTCCCTATACCCATCTATTTTAGGGAACTCATATTTATTAAAAAAAAAAGTATGTGTTTGAATTAACAAAGGTTTAGAGCTGCCACATAATTTTTTATTTATGTATAAAGCCACATGTAACACTTCTATTTACTGTCTCTGTTCTTTTAATGTTTTGTTTTGCAAAATAAAGAGTCATTAAGAACACTTTGATGTATAATTTTTGACTTACACTTTACTTAGAGCCAGCAGATACTGCTCATATGTCATCATACTTGTGTTATAATATCATACAATTGCTAATAACCCTATACAGTGTTGTCACTTTACTAAAAGCTCTAAAAGTCATCCTGCAACTTATTATTAATGTTTATAAGGCATTATTCAGTTTCAGAAACTACATGTCAGAACAGTTCTCTGTGTCTTTATAACTGGGTAGACTTCTGATGGTTAGAATGTGTTCTGTAACCCAGGACTGGAGACTCTTCCTTCAAACACTGTTGTCACTTTGGTGTGGATGTATAAAACATTATGAAAGCTGAATTTATAATACATTATGCCTACACTTATACCAAGGTTAATAAAGTATTATAAGTAGTTGTACATGATCATAAACTGTTGTAATGGCTTTTATAATGCATTATAAATGCATTATAATGTCTTATGAATGTGCGCTTAATGCATTGTAAACTAGACCTTCAAGTAAAGTGTCACCATAAGTTTTTACTTCTTCCTACTCCTTTTCAAGCATGTATAATTTCATTTCATTTGTTTTATTTATCTTATTATTATTATTTATTTACTATTATTTATTTATTTATTTAGTTGTATGTTTGCTTATCAGTCATTTATGTACCAGTACTTATATTTTGTTAGTTGATTTTTGTTTTGATTTCACTGTCGACATGTTCAAAATAAAGATTTCATTCATTCATTGCTTTTCTTTTTGGCACCAAGTCTTTGTTTTTAGTGATTTTCTCTTGTTCGTTCATTTTTCAGTGCTGTTACCAGCGACTCCCTCCATGTGCAGGGGCGTGGTCTGCTTTGGCAAACTGATTAAGAACGATTGTGATTGGTGGATTGCTGCATGCAGTCTGTGTCAGGTACCCAGGTTGAAATTCGATAAGAACACGTTGAGTTCATTTGCCTCCTACATTGCAGAACCTGCGATGTGACTATTGCGCACACGTACATGTACATCGCGATGCCGATGCTCAAACGATATAATGTGCAGCTGTAGATGACACTGATCCGGGCCCGTCGCTGTCAGATGCACTCATTTAGCAGTGAATAACTCTCTAATCCATACCACTTGATGGGTGCTTGGGGATCTATGATTGATATTAGATTGTAATCACTGACCCTTTCAGCTGCCGAGTCTGACAGAGGAAGTCAGTGAAGTCGATCCATCTAACAGTCTCTATCAGAACGTCGCTCCTGCAAACCATTCAACTGCTTGTGTCTGGTTATATTTATTGTCAGGACATTTATTATTTACAAAGCCACTTCCACACACACCCTCCTGCTGCATTATTCATGACCTGAATCTCTTTGAGTTTTCCCATGATGCCTTCTCAGTTGCAAGAATAAACACATTCGCCAACTTTTATATCATCGTGTTTTTGTCCTGTTGTACATTTGTCAAATAAAGTAATAAGAGCCCCAGAGGCTGCGGTTATTTTAGATCAGCTGAGGGGCAGCGTTTGGTGAAGAAGAATCTGTTTATACTGATTCTTTAGAGGTCGGTCCACTTTAACCTGCAGGACTGTAGAGGCAGAGGTGAACCTGTGTAAAAATATGCAACTGGGATGACATGAAGCTGAACACTAGGACTCCAGACTGATTTTAGTCTGTTTTTTTTTTTTTTTTTTTAGAATACATTTATCAAATTTTCATTTTTCAAAACAACAAAAAACAAAACATCTCAGCACCACAGTCAGAACAAAAATAGAGATTTACAGTCAGCATAGAGACTAGGGTTGGCAATCTTAGCAGTAAGGCCGATACGATACGCATCTTGATACAGAATCTCCAATCCGATATATTAAAGATATGTGTATGGCATCACACCCAAATCATAATACACAGCAATTAAGCACATTCTGATTAAACAAATTCATTCTGGTAAAAAAAAAAAAAAAAAAGCATCATCAGCAACATCAGTTTTAGAACAGACTCCCAGTATCCCTGAATGTTGGGAATCTGAGTCTTTCTGAAGGTCTTATCTAAGTCTGGACTGTATTTTTGTTTAGTCTGATCTCAGTCTCAAAGAGGACTCTGGATTTTATTTCAGGCCCAGAACAGCAGAGATAACACTAAATGTCCTGTGCATCGACTAGAATTCAAGATGCAAAGATTTTTGTTATCGATTCACTACATGCACAGGATATAAAGAGATTTGAGATGCTGTTTCTCTCTCACCTTGTTATTATAAAAGAGGGAAAAAACAAAACAAGAATAAATAATAGGTATAAAGAATAAACTATAACAGAATACAATCAAATGTATTTACAATGGCAGTGGTGGTGCAACGCAGTAACGGTCATGAGGTGAAAACTGGATCAAAACAGCAGCAGATATAACAGAAACAGTCACTAATGTGAAAATGAATCTAACCTAAGACTTTATTTTAGATGTAAAACCTGTTTCCAACTCTGGAATCTTCACATCTACCCCCTTTTAAAGTTGATGATTAATATGTTGGAAAATTAACTAATTTGATGAAATTATGATTAAACCTGTGTAATACTAATAAAATTCTTTCCCATAATGCACTTGTTGCATATGTGGTCTAGTCTCTATTGATTTGGAATTGACCTTTGTCTGGATTTGGCTTCAGTTCTTTAACCCTTTCATGCATGAATTAGGAAAACCATAGTCAAGATTTTTTCCTCTTTAGGCATGAAAAAAACAATGCAATAGATTTTATTTATTTATTTATTTTAATGAACCTATTTTTCATGGAGTTACAAAAATGTCCACTTAGCTGGACACCATGTGTTTAATTTTTGAAGCAAAGAAACATGTATTTAAAACGCAATATCAGAAATTGATATACTGTGTGAAAACTATGAAATAATATTTTTAATGCAGCAGATCTGATGTTTTCTCACATTTCATCATACTCTAATACTAGTTATTACTCCCTTCATGGAGATAATATACAGGGTGGGGAAGCAAAATTTACAATATTTTGAGGCAAGGATTGAAAGACAGTGTATGACCAATTAGTTTATTGAAAGTCATGAGAATTTATTTGCCACAAGAAAACTGACATAATAGAAAATGTTTTTATTCTATGTGTCCTCCTTCTTTCTCAATAACTGCCTTCACACGCTTCCTGAAACTTGCGCAAGTGTTCCTCAAATATTGGGGTGACAACTTCTCCCATTCTTCTTTAATAGTATCTTCCAGACTTTCTGGTAACAGTTTTGCTCATAGTCATTCTCTTCTTTCCATTATAAACAGTCTTTATGGACACTCCAACTATTTTTGAAATCTCCTTTGGTGTGACAAGTGCATTCAGCAAATCACACACTCTTTGACGTTTGCTTTCCTGATTACTCATATGGGCAAAAGTTTCTGAAAAGGTATGGATAATAGTGTTAGGTATGATTATGACATCAATATATGTTTGGTTTCAAAACAATTGACGTAGTGCCTGCTGAGAAAAAACAACTAAATGTTCATTGTAAATTTTGCTTCCCCACACTGTATATAAAATAATACTTTGTGTTTAAGTAACCTGTTAATTACAGTTGAGTAACTGAAAATTAATTTACACTCAAACATGTTAGTGCAGATCAGGTTTTTCAGGAGCAGCAAAGATACAGTAATGGCATGAATGTCAGTGTATGGGATGGTGCATAAGTGTCCACTGTGTTGGCTGATATGGAACTAAAACAAAATCCATGCTGTGTGATACCATGACTTTGTGTCAATATGCACGCCACTTTTGATGGTAAATTGGCGTGTTATTTGTACGACATTATAAGCTTTTCGCGTGTATATTGACCCATGAATATACAAGAGAACAGCTGTCCACTGTAGTGACCACTATGCATGAAAGGGTTAAAGTACTGATCTGGTCTCATATTCGATACAGTCTGGTCTTTGTCATACTTTGGCCTTGGACAACATTACACAGCAGTACTGAGCTTTACCACTAGGTGTCACACTTCCACTTCCTGTGTGTTCATCAGACTGCCAGAACCCATAAAGAAGAATGCAGTGACTCTAGTCCACTTGGTGGCGCTAATGCACCTCTAAGCTGGTGTGACAACCACCAATATATACATTCGCCATTGTTGATGTCACATGACGTCCATTCCACCCATCTGATTGGCTGAGGCCTTCATTCACACTGCAAAAGCTCAAATCACAGGAAAAAAATTTCCCCAGTGGGTAATGTAGGTTCATTCTCCTGTCAGTGAAGAAGACGTGGAGTAGGTCCTTGAGCGCTTTCAATGTGCTAATGCTAATGCTAATGCTAGCTACTGTGTATGTATTAGAATGGGAAAAATACAGAAGGCGATCAGGGCCACTGGAAAAAAACAAACAAACAAAAAAAAATGTCCAATATATTTTTTTATAATTATTCTGAGAACTTCAATGTGCTAATGCTAATGCTAGCTATTGTGTATGTATTAGAATGGGAAAAATATGGAAAGTGATTAGGGCCACTGGAAAAAAAAAAAAAGAAAAAAAAAGTCCAATATATTTTTTTATAATTATTCTGAGAACTTCAATGTGCTAATGCTAATGCTAGCTATTGTGTATGTATTAGAATGGGAAAAAAGACAGAAGAGGATTAGGGTCACTGGGAAAAAAAAAAAAAAAAAAAATTAAGGTCCAATATATTTTTTTTATTCTGAGAAAAAAAGTCAGAATTCTGAGAAAAATCTCAGAATTCTGAGTGTTTTAAGTATTTTTTATTATCTTTCTGAGATTAAAGTCAGAATTCTGAGGAAAAAAAGTCTGAATTCTGACTTTTTTCCTCAGAATTCTGGCTTTAATTTCAGAATTCTGACTTTTTTCTCAGAATAATGATTAAAAAAAAATTTATTGGACCTTAATTTTATTTAATTTTTTTCCAGTGGCCCTAAAACTTTCCGTAGAAAAATGCAGAGACCTATGGAGATAATAAAGAGTTAACCTTTAACTTTGTAATAGTGCGACAGCTTTTACCATCACCCAAAGCACATGAACTTTATGGTACACACAACCTCCTAAGACCCAGCTATGGGTTAGTTTCACAGCTTTATACAAAAAACAAAAACAAAAAAAGTCCAACGCAAAGGACATTCCATTAAAAAAAAAAAAAAAAAAAAAATGCATCTGAAAAAATGTTGCATCATGATGTTTCCAATATGGACAATTATTTAATTAAAAAAAAAAAAAAAAGCCCAAACTTGTACTTTCCTGGGTCTCAGGAGGTTAAGCTGTGTTTATCTTCCCTCTCTACTGAAATGTGATCTCCTTCATGTTGTCACCCTCGGCTCCTTTAATCTTTTTAGAACAGAATATTATCATCATCACAGATGCAGAACATCAGCACAGATTACAGATGGAACTCTTCCAATGTAACACAACCTGTCATAATAATTCATGACCCTTCAGTTAGTTCGCATTATTTAAGTGCTTTTAAGTCTAAACTGAGAGTTGTTGAAGCCGACTCCATAACTTGTAGTTGTTTTTCCTAAACTATTTGCAAATGGGTGCTTCGATGAAACTGGTCCTAAAAACAGGACATGGGACTAAAAATTCAAACCAGATTTAGACTAATGTTATGAAGCAAGTTTCAAAGCATTTGGGGTCTGGTTTAAAAAGAAATATTTACTGAAATAAAGAGAAACTATTCTTCAAATAAAACACACTTTTATATTTTTTTATATTATTTTTATACAAAAAGCCGTAACATGGTAAAACGGACACAAAAATTCTGTGCTACTATTTTCTTGATTATCTTTTTATTCTCAGGTGCATTTTGGGAATTGAACTAACTATGGAAGGCAGAGTGTTTCAGAAAAATGACCGCTGTTGCAAAATCACTCTGAGTTTATTTGTGTTTAACTGGGCAGGTTCTGCACGTAACGCAAGTGGACACGATGGGTTACACACAGAACCTGGAATGAGATTGAGATTTATGAAAAACCCACATGTCTGGATTAGAAAAACCACTAGGATCGACACATTTAACAGTGCCTTTATTTATAGTCTATATAAGACCATTTACAGCCATGTTTTCAGAACAAATGCACTGACACCTATAGGTAGCTTTTCATGTCCCAGTTTTGGTCCTATTTTTGGACCCAATATTTTATTAAAAATTCATTACCTCCGCCAGGAGGTATTGTGATCATCTTGCTTTGTGTGTTTGTTTGCGTGTTTGTTTGTTAGCAACTTTACGGGAAAACTATTCCAACCATCTTTACCAAATCTTCCCCACAGATAGGCCTAGGCCCTGGGACCAAACCATTAAATTTTGGGCCAAGTAGACCAAAGTTCAAGGTCACAAATTCTCAAATATTCCTATCTCTCATCAATTTTCGAAAATTCATAAAAATTTAAAATGACTGATTAGCCTCCAATTTAATCCACCTGTAGCTTATAATAATATCTTGTATCTGGCACAAAATTGTCCACACCCACTGTGGAATGTGGACTCTGTGGACATTTACATTTAACATTGAAAATCCCATTTACCACACATTTCTCATTATAACTCAACAAATATTGATTGGAATTGAATATAATTTAACATACACATGACTGGTACCAAGCTTCAACTATTTCTGCTGTATGGAACAACCTGGAAACTGTTTAATTTAAGAAGAAATAGTCGATCCACACATGCACACCGTTCGGGGTGCTTGGTGGAGGTTTGCGTTCTCTGAACACGTGTTAATTTTGGGATGGCTCAGAGTAAGAGTATAATTTTTTTTTTCATTTATCTGAGGTCATCATTAGGTCCATCCTGGGGGGAACATGTCTACATTTCTCTTTTATTATTGGGTCTAAAAAGCTGGAAAAGTGTCAGGTACAAAATAAACCCAGTTTCACAGAAGCACCCATATGTTTTTTCTATTAACTGTTTATTGTCGAATGTGCATGTTATATGTGTTTTAACTGTGTAATCTTATAACTGTGTGTTGTATTTGCTGCCGCCTATCTTAGCCAGTACTCCCCTGTCAAAGATGATCTTAACCCTTTCATGCACAAATTATGAGAACCTTAGTCAATATTTTTTTCTTGAGTGTTTTTGTTCCTCTTTAGGCATGAACAAAACAATGGAATTGATTTTTTTTTTTTTTTAATGAGTGTATTTTTCATGGAGTTACAAAAATGTCCACTCAGCTGGACACCATGCATTTAAGTTTTGAAGCAAAGAAACATTTCTATAAAAATCATCATCAGAAAGTGATATACTGTGTGAAAACTATGAAAAAAAAGCATTTTTAATGCCACTAATTGCTAAATTGCTACTGTTTTCTCACATTTTATCACACTCTAATATTAGTTATTACTCATTTCATGGAGATAAAATGCTCCTGAGACCCAGGAAATGGACAGTTTCAGCTTTTTCACATTAAAAAACTGTCTTGATTGGAAACTGCATAATGCAACCGTTTTTTCAGATACATTTTTAAAACTATTTTTATTTATTGATTGATTTTTTTTAATGGAATGTTTTTTTGTAATGGACAGCATTTTTAAAGTAAAACTGTCAAACTTTTGTCCCCTACAGAGGACAAAATGCATTGCTGGGTCTCAGGAGGATATGCAAAAAAAAAAAAAATAAAAAAATAATAATAATTTGTTTGTTAATTACAGTCTAATACCAATTAGCAATTGATTTCCACTAAAACATGTTACTGCAGATCAGGTTTATCAAGAACAGCAAAGTTACAGTAATTGTATGAATTGCAGTGTTTTGGATGATGCATAAGAGTCCTGATATGGAACTAAAACAACAAAACCTATGAATAAACAATAGAACAGCCGTAGAATAACTGTCCACTGGAGTGACCAGTATGCATGAAAGGGTTAATCTAAATGGAATTTTTCCTGGTTAAATAAAAATAAATACAAAATAAACTGGTTTAAGCTCCTACACTGGTAAAAAAAAAACCCAGTATATTAGTCTCATATCTTGTCACTACAGCTCTGTACCATGCACAAATGCAGAAAACCTGATAAAACAGCGATCATTTATGCTACTGTAAGTGTAAAAATAGTTTGGGTTCATTATGAAGGTGGAAGACCCCATTAGACGACCGTGGGCCACAGTCTGGGTAATCACCGTAATGGGAAACTATGATGTCACTCACTAGAAACAAACTCAGTGAATCCAAGAACCCTTAAAGCTGCAGGGCTCCAGAGTTTCATGGTGTCATTGAGCGAAAATTCCATAATTAGTTTCCAGTACGTTTGAAAGTCAAGTGGTCTGAGCGGATTCTTCTCAGGTTGTGGAAAATCTACAGGTAGGAGCTAAAGATGTGATTGACAGCAGTAATTATCGCCCTTCAGATCGAGCTGACTCAACGAAAGCTGGAATTTTTTTTTTTTTTTTTAACTTTATCAGCATTAAACAGCGTCAGGGTCATGTACACTGCCCCCATCTGGATTTAACTCAGCAAATACTCAGGCCCTTCCATTGGATAATTACTGCAGTTTTTAATAAAATGTTTCATCTGCAACTAGTTCTATAACCTAAACTGATGCAGCGAGGAGCTTCTTCCGTCTTAATAACTGTGTCTGCATTAAGAATACAGGGTGGGGAATGATAACAACAAAAATAGCTCATAGTAGTTTAATTTCAGAGCTGATATCTATCCATTTTCCATGTTTTCTTGATAATAACCAAAATCACTTCAGTTCTTACATCAATATCTATGGCACTGTACTGACAAAAACAATGCTTTTAGACATTCCATGTTTTCTTTTCTGTCTGTTTTAGTCACATGATACACACAGGAGTTAGTACTTGATTGCATAACTATTGTTTTTGATGACTTTCGATGGTGTAGTAATTTTTTCCACGACTGCATATCTATATCAATCAATATAATAATCATTATATCCAGGAAAGGAAAAGTTTTGGCTTTTTTTACTTAAAATAATTGTCTTGATTCGAAACAGCATAATGCAACAGTTTTTTCAGATACTTTTTTGTCTTTATGGAATGTCCTTTGCAGTGGACAGTGTATTTTTATTACCCCACCCCCGAAGGGGAGGCAAGGGGAATTGTTTTTGGTTGAATTTGTTTGTTGTTTGTTAACACTGTAGCAGCAAAACTATTGGCTGAATTCATACCAAATTTGGTTTATAGACTGGCAGTGACTCACTTATTTATTTATGTATGTACAGGGTGGGGAAGCAAAATTTACAATATTTTGAGGCAGGGATTGAAAGACAGTGTATGACCAGTTAGTTTATTGAAAGTCATGAGAATTTATTTGCCACAAGAAAATGTACATAATAGAAAATGTTTTTATTCTATGTGTCCTCCTTCTTTCTCAATAACTGCCTTCACACACTTCCTGAAACTTGCGCAAGTGTTCCTCAAATATTCGGGTGACAACTTCTCCCATTCTTCTTTAATAGTATCTTCCAGACTTTCTGGTAATAGTTTTGCTCATAGTCATTCTCTTCTTTCCATTATAAACAGTCTTTATGGACACTCCAACTATTTTTGAAATCTCCTTTGGTGTGACGAGTGCATTCAGCAAATCCCACACTCTTTGACGTTTGCTTTCCTGATTACTCATATGGGCAAAAGTTTCTGAAAAGGTATGGATAATAGTGTTAGGTATGATTATGACATCAATATATGTTTGGTTTCAAAACAATTGACGTAGTGCCTGCTGAGAAAAAACAACTAAATGTTCATTGTAAATTTTGCTTCCCCACCCTGTATATGACAACACCCACAGTCAGTCATGGAAAGCTACAGTAAATTATGTCATAATAGTGTCACCTGTTGGTTATGATTGGCTGAAGCTGAGGTAGAATACTGTCCCAGCGTTACATCAGTATTACTGCACAATATATGTTGAGTTTAGTGTTTGTAGGGTGTTGAATGGCTCTGTGAGTTGATGCAAAGAGATGGACAGAAGAGGAAGAACAGGAGGAGGAGGAGGAAGAGCAGAAAAGAATTAATGAGAGAGAAACTGAAGAGCTGGAAAAGTCAAGAAACTCTCTGATTGAAGTCTACAAGGGCAAGAGGAATATGATAGTGACGGGGTAGAAATGGGATTCAATCCTATAGTTTTAGGGTGACTCTCCTAAAACAGGGGTGTCAAACATACAGCACGTGGGCCAAAACCAGCCCGCCAAAGGGTCCAATCCAGCCCACAGGATGGAATCTGTGAAATGAACACAGTTTCAGTGAAGTTATTAACAACACTGGTCTACAATTTTTTAGAAATGATTTGCTTCAGACATTAAATGTGCTAAATGTTACGTATTTTAATAAGATTAATTGGAAAATAAATGACAAAAGTGCCGGTTTGCTGATGTTTTCAAGGTATATGATTAAGTGTAATTACACATATATATTGGTTTATGTACATTTATATAATAGTTTTATAAATCTTCCACTAAACAGAACCTGTAAAGTGAATGTATTATAATGTGCAGACAGTGTTTTGAAGTAGATCTTGTAGCTCTGAGACAAATATTCCTTTCGAGTCAAACCTATGGGGCCATTATTGTAGCAATATTATTTGCAAATGCGTGTGGAGAGTTGAGTGTCCGCATCTCAATCTGTCTGTGCGCATTCGGATTTGCAAATATGTAAATGAATCTGTAAATGCGCGATGAGATTTGTGTGTCTGCACAACAATCTGCAAATGTGTAAAACAACTTGTGTGTGTGTAATCAGATTTGAAAAGTCAAAGTATTTTCACCACAAGACCCAGAATTACAGACAAATCACTGGTTACAAGTCAAGCGGCTTCTCGATTGGCTCTCTTTACACACGTGAATTTTGCTACACTTCTGCCGTGACAGATCCACAAATGTGCAGCGGGATTTGTCTGTAAAACCAGGGTTTGTGTGCCTGGGCTCAGCTGCCCTGGGCTCAGGCTCACAGGCTCCCTCATTCCGGCTGCGTTCGGCTTTGCTCGTTCTTGTACCTGACGTGAGTTTACGTGAGTTGTGCTTGCAAGGTTCACCAACTACCACTAAAAATCGAAGAAGAAGAAGAAGAAGAAGAAGAAGCTTAATCTTCTTCTTCTTCACAAGGTGGATTCCATGACCCTTTTAAAATGAACAGTGAAAGATGTTTTTCACTGTTCATTTTAAAAGGGTCATGGAATCCACCTTGTGAGGAAGAAGATTAATCTTCTTCTTCTTCGATTTTTAGTGGCAGTTGGTGAACCTTGCAAGCACAACTCACGTAAACTCACGTCAGGTACAAGAACGAGCAAAGCCGAACGCAGCCGGAATGAGGGAGCCTGTGAGCCTGAGCCCAGGGCAGCTGAGCCCAGGCACACCAACCCTGGTTTTACAGACAAATTCCGCTGCACATTTGTGGATCTGTCGCGGCAGAAGTGTAGCAAAATTCACGTGTGTAAAGAGAGCCAATCGAGAAGCCGCTTGACTTGTAACCAATGATTTGTCTGTAATTCTGGGTCTTGTGGTGAAAATACTTTGACTTTTCAAATCTGATTACACACACACAAGTTGTTTTACACATTTGCAGATTGTTGTGCAGACACACAAATCTCATCGCGCATTTACAGATTCATTTACACATTTGCAAATCCGACTGCGGACAGACAGATTGAGATGCGGACACTCAACTCTCCACACGCATTTGCAAATAATATTGCTACAATAATGGCCCCATACAAACCCATTCTCTTGTTAATTCTTGAATTTCACATTTTGACCCAAGGCTGTATCTTGTAAAGTTCAGCCAACCAGCATTTTTGACTTGATTTTTCTTTATCAGTGACTCTCATGTGGTAAAATTTCATTACTTTTATTCTGGAAGCATTTTCCTTGTAGACCAGTGTAATCAAGGATGTTTAAATTATTTTACTTCAGGTTCCACATTCAGACCAATATGATTTAAAGTGGATCAGACCAGTAAAAAACTATCACAATAGCCTGTAAATAATGACAACTACAAAATTTTCACTTTGTTACCTCCGCCAAGGAGGTTATGCTTTTGCCAGGGTTTGTTTGTTTGTCTGTCCGTTAGTGTGCAACATAACTCAAAAAGTTATGGACAGATTTTGATGAAATTTTCAGGGTTTGTTGGAAATGGGATAAGGAAGAAATGATTAAATTTTGGTGGTGATCGGGGGTGTTCTAGCTTTACACTAAAACTAGAAGCACTCGGAGAGCGCAGACCTCCGCCAAGGCTGATCAGTGGCCCCCCCCGTGGGCCCCCCCACGCCAAGGAGGTTATGTTTTTGCCAGGATTTGTTTGTCTGTCTGTTTGTCTGTCCGTTAGTGTGCAACATAACTCAAAAAGTTATGGACAGATTTTGATGAAATTTTCTGGTCTGCCCCCCCCCCCCCCCCCCCGTGGGTCCCCCCCACCCCCGATCACCACCAAAATTTAATCATTTCTTCCTTATCCCATTTCCAACAAACCCTGAAAATTTCATCAAAATCTGTCCATAACTTTTTGAGTTATGTTGCACACTAACGGACAGACAAACAAACAAACAAACAAACAAACCCTGGCAAAAACATAACCTCCTTGGCGGAGGTAATCACATGAAAATATTTATACTGACAAGCTATCCTTTCACAAAAAAAATGTGAATAACCCAACGAAATATGAACACCTTCAAGTAAAGTGTTGCCGAATTTTGTATCATATGATGTGAAAATGCCCATAAATGTAAGCAAAAATGTTAAAAAGCCAATATGTAGCATAGTTCAGAAAGTTGACCTGATTGAGTGAAATTAATGTGATTTTTGGATTCAGCACACCAAAATTATCCTAAATCAGCTCAAAAAACTGAAACAATAAATTTGTGGTTGACCAGTGTCATAATGATGGAGAGTCAGACCTCTGTGTAAAGTCTTCTCCATCACTTCCCAAAGATCCTCAATATGGTTCAGGTCTGGACTCTGTGGTGTCCAATCCATGTGTGAAAAGGATGTCTCATGTTCCTGAACCACTCTGACAGCTCTGATGAGTCATGGTATTACCCAATCCTCATGTTCCATAGTAAACTGATGGTTGTTTAACCCTTTATCAGACAAGTGATTATTTTTGGTCATTTCCGCACACATTACAAGACAGTGACAGCACCAGTTCAGTCTTCTATATAATGTGGATGTTGACAGGTGTCTGGTTCTAGTGTTCTAAAACTGATGTTCTAATGTTCTAAGATACATGGTCCTGTCACCTTACTTGTAATTTTCTAGTATTTTTTGTATTTACTTCTTTGATTGTAAAGTTTTTTTAAGATATGTTTCGTTTCATTTGTAAAGCCTGGTTGTTCTCGTACCGACACAACAAAGTCCATTAGGTGATGATTTATCTCGATAAAGGTGAACAAAACAAGCATCTTATCAATAATGTACAACATGTGGCTGTAAGGTGTTATATTTCTAAAAGCTTTTCGCACACACACAGGCGAAACATTTCCGAGTAAACTCAGCAAACTCATTAATCCCACGTCTATTCATGTTTAATGTCTGCTCTTTTTGTTGTTAAAATGAATACTCAGCATCTTTAGGGAGTTGTGCTTCAAACGTCCGCCCCTCCTGCAAAAAGCACCGATCCTTCAAGAGAAATTTATGTCTCCATTAACACCGTGTCACCGAGCCGTCAAAGGGGAGAAGATTAATTGGGGAAAAAACAAAACATAACGTGAGCCACAAGAGCCGTAAGAGGCAGGGAAATGGATTGTAGCTCGTATCTCCAAACCTCTGTTGGAGGTGACAGAAACATCGGCCTCATGGAGACGCATGGAAACGGACTTCAGTTCTGTCGGACAAAACCTGCAGTTGTTCCAGACTGGGAGGAAACTGGCCTCAAAGTTTGTTAAAACTAGGTAAATGATAAAAAAGGTAGACAATGAAAAACTAATCATTCTGTCACAGTAGTGAGAGGAGTCACCACAATGGCATAATGGTCACTAGGGATGGGAATCGAGAACCGGCTCTTTTTGAGAACCGGATCCCAGTAGGTCGATTCCTTGGAATCGTTTGCCTTCCTGCTTAATGATTCTGCTTATCGATTCCGCCTTCGTTGCGCATGTGTGATGACGTCACGCGTACACTACATTGTTTTGGTCAGAATGTAGCCAACATGGTGTTGGGGCAGAAACGGTCTAAACAGACGACACCAGGTCCACTGGGACACTGTCAGAGCCTCCATGTCTTCAAAAGGGTGGAATCCCTCCAATCAGCTCCAACATTTGTCCACAGCATGTGATTCATTTACAGGAATGTCATGTATTTGATACACTACTTAGCGATGCTTGTGAATGTAGCAGCAGAGTGAACGCCGGGCCCAGTTCTGCTAACGGTGCGGGCAACAAACGTCGTACCCAAATACAAGTTTCCAAAGGTAGGGTAAAGGAAATGAGGTGCACAACAACGGGAGATGAGCCGAGTCAAACTGGTTCGACGTAGTGGACAAGCGGCAATAGTGGAATTAGTAAAGCGTCTTCAGTTTCACTTTCACTGCACGCCGCCCCCCCCAAATGGGACCCGGTGTCATCTGTTATTATTATTTGTACATACTGTACAGGGTGGGGAAGCAAAATTTACAATGAACATTTAGTTGTTTTTTCTCAGCAGGCACTACGTCAATTGTTTTGAAACCAAACATATATTGATGTCATAATCATACCTAACACTATTATCCATACCTTTTCAGAAACTTTTGCCCATATGAGTAATCAGGAAAGCAAACGTCAAAGAGTGTGTGATTTGCTGAATGCACTCGTCACACCAAAGGAGATTTCAAAAATAGCTGGAGTGTCCATAAAGACTGTTTATAATGGAAAGAAGAGAATGACTATGAGCAAAACTATTACCAGAAAGTCTGGAAGATACTATTAAAGAAGAATGGGAGAAGTTGTCACCCGAATATTTGAGGAACACTTGCGCAAGTTTCAGGAAGCGTGTGAAGGCAGTTATTGAGAAAGAAGGAGGACACATAGAATAAAAACATTTTCTATTATGGAAATTTTCTTGTGGCAAATAAATTCTCATGACTTTCAATAAACTAATTGGTCATACACTGTCTTTCAATCCCTGCCTCAAAATATTGTAAATTTTGCTTCCCCATCCTGTATATGTTATATTTTCTGTGCAGAGATGGAAATATAAAAGACAGTTAATGCAAACACACCCGTTTGCACTCTTTTATTCCCTCACCCAACGAGAATTGATAAGATAATTGATAAGAAATCGGATCGATAAGCAAAATCGATAATGGAATCGGAATTGTTAAATTCTTAACAATTCCCATCCCTAGTGGTCACAGTGGTGTGAGGACTGATGTTCTGTTTGATAGGAGACAGAAGTGACTATATTTGGATGAAAAGGTGGAACTGGGGAAGAGTCAGGGGCAACAATCAGTGTAATACCACTGATGTCCACTAGGGGAACTCTTCTAAAAGCCCAGGCTCACAATGACTTTCATTGCACGACTCTCAAGGAACACTACATGAAAAGACATACAACACTTTTCCAGCTTTTGTTTATCAATGAAAACATGTTGGTTTTTTTCCCCAGAAGAGCACTAATTTAGATAATAGGTTAGACTACTCCGGTCAATTAATTTTGTGATCTTAGATTAGATTAGATTAGACTGAATTTTATTGATCCTTTGGGCAGAACCCTCAGGAAATTAAGGTTCCAGTAGCAGCACAACACTGAATATATACATAGAAGAAAGTAAGAAAATAAGAAAGAAGAAAATAGTAATAACAATAACTATACAGACATTAGTAAAAAAACAGGCAATTGCACATTAGAAAGTACAATTAGAAATAATAAATAATAGAGTAACAACAATTAATAATAATGAATAAGTAATTATGTTATAATATTCACTATATATATAAAACGACAGACTAAAAATAATTATAATAACAATAGTAGTTGTAACAATGCTATATTGATACATACATACATTGGCTAACTGTTTAGCCAAAAAGAAGTATATGTACAGGGTTCCAGTGGGGTCTTAAAAAGTCTTACAAGTCTTGAATTTACAAATCTGTTTTTAATACCTTAAAAAAGTCTTTAAAAGGTATTAAATTTGATCTGGTAGGTCTTAAGTTATTTTGCCATAAACTTGTTGGTTATATTGTGTCTAAACATATCTTATAAATGTCCAAGCTGCAAAGAAAATACTGTTTGTTGCCTCAGTTCCACCCGTTCAAACCCAATGATTTATATTGAAATTAGGAACCAGTTATCGCTAACTTTGCAGCCCCCTGTGAGAAATGATCACAGAATATCAGCCCAACACATGTGCAGACTTTAGTCATGCACACATTGGCCAAGAAAGCTGACTTTGGGAACTTTACAGTAAGGGACAGCTCGCAAGTGAAAGTTAAGTTTGGGGAAGAGCAAATTTAATAACACCTGGTTGGAGAAAAGATCATTCTCCACCTGGTTGACCTGAGTTTTCCTAAATTCTAGGAGTCACAAATTTTTGCCAGTATGGCTGTGAAATAGGCTGTGAAATTAGCATTAAATTCTGTTCTAAGTAGTCTTAAAAAGGTCTGAAAAAGACTTAAATTTAACTTGTAGAAACCTGTAAGATCCCTGTATGTAATTAATATGTAAGTAATAGTAGTAATAATAATAATAACAATAATAATAAGCAACAAGTAATAAGAAAACTAAATTAAAATCTACAAACAAACATTACACACTGGATACAATAATAAACATAGTAAATTACATAGATATTTGTTGAATCTTACTGTTTTAGTTCATTCATAAGCTCTTACTCTTCCATATTAAACATCTGAAGTCCCACCTCTTATATTTGTGATATGACCTGATATGAAAAGTGTCTGAAAAGTCAATTATTTGATCTTTATGGGTCACAGTGAACATGGGGGGGGGTCTACGGGAACTGACTGATTGGAACCAACTCCAGATTTTATGAGATTTCAGCCCAAGACACGAGCATTTTTCAGTATTTCTGAAGCTTCTTATAGAGAAAACAAACAACTTTGATCGAAAGACGTTCAGATTAAACCTCAGATCAGCTGTTTTAGTCTGTGAACCCCACAGGAAAGTACAGAAAGTATGTCACTTATTGTTGCCAAAGACATGATACCAACACGGCAGCAAATCCAAAGGACAGCAGCTCTGAAGAAAGTGAGGATAGAAGGGGAACTGCCTCAAGCCACTGAGCAACCTATCAATAGACAATTACTGTTAGTTTGATTAATCAAGCAGAAATGAGTCCTGTTAGCCCCCAGAGGAGGATCTGGTCTGGGGTCAGCGCCCTCATTAGCAGGATTCACTGGATCTGTATGGACTGTCGCAAGTAATTCACTGAGACGAGGAGAAGGAAAGTAAAAGACAGAGGGTAGAAACAGATGCACAGCTCTGAAATTAATAAAGCATCATTTCAAAGGTGGTTTAACTCCATCTGAGGCTGAAAATGTTCTGTACACAGTTCAATTAAGGGTCTGAAAGAGCGAAATGAGGCTCTGAAGACAGTCATATCACAGATTTCCTCAAGCGTTTGGAAAGTTTTCTCCTATTTCATCTGAACTGAAACTGAGAAACAAAAACTGGTAAAGTCTGATTTAACCCTGGACCTGGATGTGTTTGGCCTCCAGGACTTAGAACACATAATATGGACAAAAAACTAAAACCAGAACCTTGTCTTCATATATTTTTGGCTCAGTGGAGATGTAATATATAGCTTGGTATTTTTTTCTGAGGTGGAAAAAAATGTCAGATGTAGACAAATTCATATGAGGTGTCAGAAAAACACCCAAATAAAGGTTAAAATAATGATAAATTAATACAAAGCCCATTTACTATTAGTAGTGGTAGTAGTTTATTTGGTCATTCATTACTTTAAACAACAAACAAAAACAACATCTGAAAGGGTTTAGGCTGAAGTTAAGACTAATTTTGCCTAACTCAGTGTTTTTCAACCTTGGGGTCGGGACCCCACGTGGGTTCATCTGGAATTTCTAGTAATTGATCAAAATAAAACAAAAACTTACTAATAAAAATATATGGTGGGTTAACAGAGACAATCCCAATTCATAAAAGACATAAACTATGAGTCTGAAACTGAAGCACTGTGGTTCTGTTTATCTGTCAAATGTTCATTGTGGTCGGTTTCAGATGCTGCAGCTCTTTCATAATTCACAGTTCGAGTTCTAATTTGTTCAGAATTAATTGTCAGCCTTGTAAATCCAAGCTGGACTGACTGTACATATCCTGACCAAGGAAAATCAAATTCTCACTTTGTGCAGTAATCTACACCTGGCTTTTCTGCCTCTGTCCACAATAATATACATTATATAGACCAGCAGTTCTCAATCTTTTCTGTCGGGCTCCCCTTTGGAGGATGAAAAATCTCCAGGCCCCCCCAACCCCAGCAACATTGTAACAGTGGTGCAATTATAACTTTTATTGAAAGAAACATCAATATTGTAACAATACTTTTCGCTTTTCCTTGAATAATTTGTTGTTCAAATTAAAAATAACTTAGATTTTTACTTGAACAATACAAATAAACTCAACCAGACTGCTCTGGGACAATATTTTTCCAAATAAAAATTGGAAATGCGCAATTATCTTACAACTATGACAATAAAGTTACTTTTTTTAGAACAGCAAACAAATTTTGGTAATAAAGATGAACATTTTAACAATATCAGTGGCTGCAATGAGCCTGTTTCCATTGCACATCTCAGAACATTAAAGTGCAAACTGTACAAACTGTACAAAAACAGAAACATTCCACATTTTTCTTTTCCAGTTCAGTCCTTGTCCATTGTCCAAACCTAAACTCTTTGTCTAGTCTAGTGACAGATCACCATGGCAGTCGACTGGTTTGGTGGACGTCCCTAAAATGAGTCCAGGGTGCTCCAACACTAAAATATTAGTTCCATCTGCTACATGTTCTAACCTGAAGGAGAAAAAAAAAAACAACCACCCAGGAGAGATCCCATGCCCCCCCGGCACACCTTCGTGCCCCCCCTGGGGGGCCCGCCCCACACTTTGAGAAACACTGATATAGACTAAATGTCATCTAAAATTAACGTTTATTTGCAACATAGTAGCAAACTATTACATGATCAAAACCAAATTAATTTTAGCAACCCAAAAAAAAAAAGTCTCCATTTTGAATGTCTGGTGTCGCCACAAATTTGTGATGTTAAAATGGGGTCATGAGCCTAAAAAGGTTGGGAACCACTGACCTAACCATATTTACGATTAACACAATGTTTCCACAAGAAAACAAACATAAAAAAAAAATCTATATAATCATTGCTAAATATACAACAGAAGAGAATACATATTTAATTTTCATTCAGGTAAATCATGTCCTAATCTCATCTACCAATACTGATCCTAGTCTTTTAAACAAGTATTTTCTTCAGTCAATCCTCAGCTCTATATTTTTGAATAACATCACATAATTACATGACAGTTTCATTTCTTTTTTTTTTTTTTTACATTTTAGCATTTTCAGCTTCTTTGATGTCTCCCATCATCATGTGTGTGCATGGAAACATCGTATCCTAGCAACACAAGTACACACCAAAACCTGGATGAGACCAGAAACTGGGACTAGACCTTATGGTGGTTTTGAGAACCCTGAATATTCAGTTGGACTTAGAACTGAACCTGTTGTTGCTTCAGCCTCAGATTAAAACCTCTGCCTCCAGTGTTATCCCCGGTGTCCACAGGCTGGACAATGACTATGGACAGGACCAGACTTTGGACACCTTTGGAGACAGATTTGTGGTGTGATATTTAATAAAATTAAGGGGTTTTGCAAACTTTTCCTTATTAGTTTGATCAGGACATCCGACATGTAGAATGTGTTGAACTCATTATAGCTTTAGATGATGAACCACAGAGTCTGAATCTGCTGTTTTTATTATTAAGAGGCTCTGTGGCGCAATGGACAGCGCATTGGACTTCTAGTGAAGGTAGGAGGGATTCAAAGGTTGTGGGTTCAAGTCCCACCAGAGTCAGAGTTTTGTCCTTCAGCCGACAAAACAAACAAATCTGTTAAAGACGGAACATTTATGAGGTCAACAGAAGACTAGAAGGATAAGGAAACAGCTGATGACCGAAGGATGAAATCTTAAGTCTACTTAACTTATCAATGGTGTCCTTACCTTATCCATCTTACCTTATCTTATGTATTTTTATATAATCTTATCTCATCTGTTATTATCTTACCTTATCTATTATTACTTTACCTTATCTATTGTTACCTTACCTTATGTTTTATTACCTTACCTTATCTATTATTACCTTACGTTTTATTTCCTTACCTTATGTATTATTATCTTACCTTATCTATTATTACCTTACCTCATCTATTATCACTTTACCTTACCTTATCTATTATTACCTTACCTACCTCATCTATTATTACTTTACCCTTGCCTTACCTTATGTATTATTACTTTACCTTACCTTATCTATTATTACTTTACCTTACCTTATCTATTATTACTTTATCTTACCTTATCTATTATTACCTTACCTTATCCATTATTACTTTACCTTACCTTATCTATCATTACTTTACCTTGCCTTATCTATTATTACTTTACCTTACCTTATCTATTATTACCTTACCTTATGTATTATTACTTTACCTTTCCTTATCTATTATTACTTTACCTTGCCTTATCTATTATTACTTTACCTTACCTTATCTGTTATTACCTTACCTTATCTATTATTACCTTACGTTTTATTTCCTTACCTTATGTATTATTATCTTACCTTATCTATTATTACCTTACCTCATCTATTATCACTTTACCTTACCTTATCTATTATTACCTTACCTTACCTACCTCATCTATTATTACTTTACCCTTGCCTTACCTTATCTATTATTACTTTACCTTACCTTATCTATTATTACTTTACCTTACCTTATCTATCATTACTTTACCTTGCCTTATCTATTATTACTTTACCTTACCTTATCTATTATTACCTTACCTTATGTATTATTACTTTACCTTTCCTTATCTATTATTACTTACCTTATGTATTATTACTTTACCTTGCCTTATCTATTATTACTTTATCTTGGCCTTTATCTATTATTACTTTACCTTACCTTATCTATTATTACCCCACCTTATCTAGTATACTTACCTTACCTTATCTATTATTATTTTTGCTTGCCTTACCTTATCTATTATAACTTTACCTTACCTTATCTATCATTACCTTACCTTGTCTATTATTACTTTACCTTACCTTATCTATTATACTTTACCTTGCCTACCTTATCTATTATTACTTTACCTACCTTATCTATCATTACCTTACCTTACCTATATTATTTACCTTACCTTATCTATTATTACTTTACCTTGCCTTACCTTATCTATTATTACTTTACCTTACCTTATCTATTATTACTTTACCTTACCTTATCTATTATTACTTTACCTTACCTTATCTATTATTACTTTACCTTACCTTATCTATTATTACCTTACCTTATCTACTATTACCTTACCTTATTTATTATTACCTTACCTTATTTATTATTACCTTACCTTACCTTATCTATTATTACTTTACCTTACCTTATCTATTATTACTTTACCTTACCTTATTTATTATTACCTTACCTTACTTTACCTAGCTCATGTTAAACCTACCCAGCCTATCGTACACCTGCTGTCTGAAGTTAAAATCCTCATTATATCTTTGGTTTTAAACACATCGTCCACATCAGCAGAAAGTGAAAACCTGCTCTTAAAAGCACAGAAATAAATGTTCAACTCTGCAGTTTTTCACTTCAGCCTGCGGAAAAAGACGAACTAAACAAACTCAAACGTCTAACGATGAGTGTAGAGCGAAAGGCCTGAATGGTTTGAAGTTTCACATCTGGATTTGGCGCTCATCCCGCTGTCGACGGGGCTGATGGGACTTTGAAGAACAGGTACAGATAAAGGTTAAAGCCCGTCAGGTGATGAAGCGCATCAGTTCAACGTCCTCCATTCGTCTAAACAGGACTGTACAGTGAGGATGAAGATGATGAAGATGATGAAGACTCCACCGTCGGATGGAAGCGGTCTGTTTAACGTACAGGCTTCTTTTTATGTGACTGACAGATCAATTGGTCGGATTCCAGGTAAAACACTCCTCGGCGTGTTGGTGTGTGTTTAAAGTGAAGCCACCGTGCAGAAAATGTGGCGTCCTGCGTCTGAAACCAAGCGGCGCTGAAGTGAATCATGGAGGAACCGGAATGACTCACCAGCAATTAGAGCCCAGACGACACTAGCAGAAATGTCAACGAGTTTAAGAGGAAAGAGGTTTCAGAGCCTAGATGTGAGGATTTACACCTGAACCACCTGGACCAGGATCAGGTCTGATGTGGTTTAATGGTTCATCTGAGACTTCATCTGCTGGTTTGTTTGGTTGATTTAGTGGGTATTAGTTCATTTGGTTGTAATGATGATGATGATGATGATAATGATAATAATAATAATAATAATAATAATAATAATAATAATAATAATAATAATAATAATAATAATAATAATTTGATTTATTTATTTATTCCGAACATGCAAAGAAACAAAATAAAACAAAACAAAGCAAATTAAGACAAAAACAAAATAACATTTAAATGGACAGTCTATCTTCAAGCACATAAGAGTCTGAATATTACACGGTCGAAAAGGAGTAGGAAGAAGTCTAAACTTATTTAATCCTACCCCTCAGTGCTTTTACCACCTTATCATTAACTTAATACAAGAATCAAACAATACTATTTCCTAATTTTAGCATCGAACCACACAATATATAATGCAGTAACTGAATTATTCACAACAGAATGTTCATGGCAGTACAGTCATACAAACAGACTCAACAATGCAACAGTTTTCTTCAATAATTACAGCAGATTTATCAGTACAACATCAGTCAGAAACAAACAGGCCTCATTCTCTCTCTCTCATTCTCATAAATATGTAAGTAAGTAAATAAATAAATAAATAAATAAACCAGACTAGAAGCACTCTGAGAGCGCAGACCTCCGCCAAGGCAGATCAGTGGGCCCCAGTGACCCCCCCACCCACCCCCCTCCTCCGATCACCACCAAAATGTAATCATTTCTTCCTTGTGCCAGTATCAACATTTCCTGAAGTTTTCATCCAAATCCGTCCATAACTTTTTGAGTTATCTTGCACACAGACAGACAGACAGACAAACCTCCTTGGCGGAGGTAAAAAGCACTCCGAGAGCAGACCTCCGCCAAGACAGATCTGCCCCACCACTAAAATCACCACTAAAATTTAATCATTTCTTCCTTGTGCCAATATCAACCTTTCCTGAAAATTTCATGAAAATCCATCCATAACTTTTTGAGTTATCTTGCTAACAAACAAACAAACAAACAAACAAACAAACAAACAAACACACAGAGCATAGTGATCCCAATACCTCCTGGCAGAGGTAATAATAATAATAATAATAATAATAATAATAATAATAATAATAATAATAATAATAATAATAATAATACAGTGCACAGCCCGTTATGCTCAGTAGAACTACTACTGACTCTGATCCAAACTCAACCAAGGTGTGACTGTGACCAATAACATATTCCTGACATCATTTCTCACAGTTCTTATGCATGATCTGAATGACAGAAGAACATGTTATGAACACAGTCTCCACCCACACCATTCTCATTCTGTTAACGTAAACACTAGAGGTTCTTCAGACCCACTTTTCTTTTTGCCATTCATTAAATAAATCCCTGAGACTCGATGTAACGTGAAGGAGGTAAAATGAAGCGATGCCGTCCGAGGCTGAGGGTTGGTGCATCCGCTGCAGCTTCAATTGACGCCCGTCCGACGTTTCCTTTAGCACCGGGGGGTGGGGGGGGTTAGCAGGCCCGAGTCGACACTGATTGGCAGCACAGTAACACTATCCTCAGCACAGACCGCTGCATTTCCACCCACACAGCGCCCAGGATAATAGCTGAAAAGGCTGGGGTTTGCAGTCTGCATAATCCTCTGACTGTGTTTGCTGTATATCCTGCTTCTTTGTCTCTATTTATTCTTAAATATGGGCGTGTTTTAGCACGTGGCAGGCTGCAGAAACATGTCAGTTTCTAATCAAACACCGATGTGATGTAACGGCTCTGAGAACGTTATCGGTCTGACCGGCAGCTCCATCCATGCTATTACGGCGCACAAGATTGGAAAAAAAACCTGGGATTGCACTGTTTTTGTTATCTGTGATATAAAGTGGACTGAAGACAAAGGCTGTCACACCAGATAAACGAATCTCATTCTCATTTGCCGAAAAAAAAAACCCCAAAACATCCTATATGGGTTTGTTTTTTGTTTTGGACGTCATTCAGATCTCATCTCTGAGCTCATCACAAAGAGCTGTGTCACTGATTGAACAGATTACATTAGTGGTATCGCTTCATTATTTGATCCTCATTAACCTGCGTTTAGCCAAAATAACCCCATACAACTAATGCAAGGTGCAAATGATTCCTGTGTCATTTTCAGGTTGTGGTTAATGACTCACAGGGCCAACGCTAGATGAGGATGTGGTATTGTAATGTTCTGTATTGTTTTGTAATGTTCTGTATTGTTCTATAATGTTCTGTATTGTTTTGTAATGTTCTGTATTGTTCTGTATTGTTCTATAATGTCTTATATTGTTCTGTTTTGTTCAATAATGTTCTGTATTGTTTTGTAATGTTCTGTATTGTTCTGTTTTGTTCTGTATTGTTCTGTTTTGTTCGATAATGTTCTGTAATGTTCTGTTTTGTCCTGTAATGTTCTGTAATGTTCTGTATTGTTCTGTTTTGTTCTGTAATGTTCTGTAATGTTCCGTTTTGTTCTGTAATGTTCTGTATTGTTCTGTTTTGTTCTGTACTGTTTTGTAATGTTCTGTATTCTGTTTTGTTCTATCATGTTCTGTATTGTTTTGTAATGTTCTGTATTGTTCTGTTTTGTTCTGTATTTGTTCTGTTTTGTTCGATAATGTTCTGTAATGTTCGGTTTTGTCCTGTAATGTTCTGTTTTGTTCTGTAATGTTCTGTATTGTTCTGTTTTGTTCTGTATTGTTCTGTTTTGTCCGATAATGTTCTGTAATGTTCTGTTTTGTCCTGTAATGTTCTGTTTTGTTCTGTAATGTTCTGTATTGTTCTGTTTTGTTCTGTTTTGTTCTGTAATGTTCCGTTTGTTCTGTAATGTTCTGTATTGTTTTGTAATGTTCTGTTTTGTTCTATAATGTTCTGTTTTGTTCTATAATGTTCTGTTTTGTTCTGTAATGTTCTGTTTTGTTCTGTAATGTTCTGTTTTGTTTTGTAATGTTCTGTTTTGTTCTATAATGTTCTGTTTTGTTCTATAATGTTCTGTTTTGTTCTGTAATGTTCTGTTTTGTTCTATAATGTTCTGTTTTGTTCTGTAATGTTCTGTTTTGTTCTGTAATGTTTTGTCTTGGTGCAGTGAAATGTTGTGATGGGTTGTGTGGTGTGAGGGGTTGGAATTTTAAAAGTAATGCTTCTTCCATCCCTTTTTCAAACCATGTGCTGTCCAGTTGTCGACTGTTCAGTGTTTAAATGTGACAGCAGGTTTGAAATAAACATGTGAAATGAAATGAAATGAAATGAGAACAACTGGGGAAAAAAAATAAAAAATGTATTCAACTGTCCGGTGACCAATCAGTTAAATACCTTCATCTGCAGTAAACTGTTACTTTAATAACCTATAATCTGATCTAACCCTGTTGTTACTGTTACTGTAGAAATCAAGTCAATAACAGCAGAAAAGAAATCTATTTGAAGTCTATAAGCAGTGAGTCGAGATGGACACATTTATCAGTTTGGATGATTAATCTGTGGTTAATCTGTTTATGAAATTATCATCATAAGTGGTTGATGGATAATATTTTGTTTCCAAACTGGAAATACTGACTTCGAAGTAAAAAAAGATACGACAGAATAAAGTATTTCATGACTAGTTTGATTTGTTCAGTTCCACATTTACTGATTACTTTCATGTTCGGTGATTTCGATTAATCTATTTCTGTATTTATTGCTTAGACAAGGATTGCTCCGTCAGTAAAAACTTCCTTGTCTGTAGATATGACATTTTAGTTTAGTTTTCTTATTGTCACGATGACAATGCTGGAACAATATGGAGTCGAGGCCAAAAGTTTTGGCAGCGACATAGATCGACTCTTTGCAGAAATGTGATTTATTTACCAATGAAGGTCTTTGAAACTTACAAATGTTCATAGCTGTTCTTCAGTGTACCTCAGAGAAGAAAATCTAAAAACCCTGAAGCAGCAAAAGCTTTACCAAACTCTGTTCAGGTCTGGTTTACAGCTTAACTTGAAAATCACAGCGGTCGCTCATGATTTACTGTAGTCCCTTCCATTTTACACAAACATTCTTACAAACAACCCAGATACATAAAAAAGACGTCACAAAATGCCACAAAAACTAAAACGCAGGTCCAAAATCTGCTGCCAAAAATACTTTTAATGGTGCAAATAAAAGTAAAACGAAATAAAAGAAACCCATCAATGTACAAAGTTTCCTATCCAATCCTAAACCCTGTCTACACGTCTCAGTCAAGACACAAGTTTAATATCATTTGGAGGTCGATGATGTCCGGCCTCGATGACACAGTGGAGAAACCCAGGATATGGATCTGGCCGTGGATCAAAATGAGCCTCTTTTCCGCCATAATGGTACTGTAACGCAGACAAATGGAGCCATTTTCACTTCGATAATCCTCAATAATTCACCTCTGTGCTGTAAAGTGTGGATGAGCACATTACGGGCAGATGATAATCAGCCAGGATTTGCTGCTTAAAGAAGCGTGATTGGATGTTGGGATGGAGGCAGGATGTGTGGGAGCTGATTAGGCGTCTGGATCCTCACATCTCCCTGCCACCTCCATTGCTATTCAAGGCCACGGCTGGAAGCGAGAGCGGGGTTCTTCGTCCTCCT